>NC_088242.1:58271325-58571325 GCF_036934945.1 Oncorhynchus masou masou
TCTTTGCCTCTACCTCTCTGCCTATCTCTATCTCTCTCTGCCTATCTATATCTCTCTTTGCCTCTACCTCTCTGCCTATCTCTATCTCTCTCTGCCTATCTCTTTCTCTCTGCCTATCTCTATCTCTCTTTGCCTCTACCTCTCTGCCTATCTCTATCTCTCTCTGCCTATCTCTATCTCTCTTTGCCTCTACCTCTCTGCCTATCTCTATCTCTCTTTGCCTCTACCTCACTGCCTATCTCTATCTCTCTCTGCCTATCTCTATCTCTCTGCCTATTTCTATCTCTCTCTGCCTCTCTGCTCTCTGCCTCTCTCTCTCTGCCTCTATCTCTATCTCTCCCTGACTCTCTCTCTGCCTCTCTTTCTCTGTCTCTCTCTCTCAGCCTCTCTTTCTCTACCTCTCCCTCTCCCCCCCCCTCCACACACTCTCTGTCTCTGGCTATTACACAGGAATTGTTGTCACACCCCTCAGGGACAGCACCTTGTACTGGTGACAGCTCTATCTTTCTCTATATTCTCTCTCCCTCCCTTGCTCTCTCTCTCTCTATTTTTTCTCTGTGTTTCTCTCTTTCTTTCTCAGTGTTTCTCTCTCTTTGCCTATCTCTCTCTCTCCGCCTCTCTCTCTGCCTCTCTCCCTCTCTCTTTCTCTCTCTGCCTCTTTCTCTCTGCCTCGCTCTCAGCCTCTCTTTCTCTGCCTCTCCCTCTCTGCCCCCCCCCTCCCTCCACACACTCTCTGTCTCTGGTTATTACACAGGAATTGTTGTCACACCCCTCTGGGACAGCACCTTGTACTGGTGACAGCTCTCTTTCTCTATATTCTCTCTCTACCTTGCTCTCTCTCGTTTCTCTGTTTCTCTCCATCTTTCTTTCTCAGTGTTTCTCTCTCTTTCTTTCTCTGTTTCTCTCTGTGTTCCCCTGTATTCTCTCTATTTTCTCTCTCTGTGTCTCTTGTCTGCTTGCTTGCACAGTGCAGCCAGAGTGAAATTCCCCCTAAGTCATCTAGCAGAGATTCCACTTCTCAGCAGCCCTAACTCACCAGAATGTAAATAGAGCAGAGTTTTTCACATTACTTCACCACTTATTTTTAGTCGCAGAACAAGAGCAGTCAAGGATGTGCCTCTGCAAGCCCACGTCTTATCAGCAAAAAAGAAAACGCACACAACAACAAAAAATACAATTATAAATCAAACAAAACATGAATACCCTCACATAGGAAGTGATGCACTGATGTAGCCTCATGGTAACTGTAGCTGGCCAATTATAGCAGAGGGGGAAAAATGCTCTCTCTCTCTCTTACGTCACAGATGCTCATGTATTCTTGGTATGGCACCAATGTTACGTGTCAACTTTACTATGGGATATTCCCTTCTAGAGAGAGGTTTTTAGAAGTGTGTGAAAGCGGTGTTATATAGGACAAGTAGTTGGGTGTGATCAATATGACTTCTCTGTCATAGATGGGTCCATGTCGTACTGGATACAGTATCTGTGCTGCCTTGCAGTTGGGCTGGGGCCAAGACCATGGAAGGGGGAGGGCCAGGTTCTGCAGGCTAGAGGTGTCTCCCTACCTGGTCTCCTTCCGGCAGGATTGCCTTCAGCTGCAGCCCTGCACTCTGCAGACACCATGGACTGAGGCTAGGCATCTCTCTACCTGGCAGTGAATACACAGCCCCCCCCCCCTCTTTGCTCTCACTGAGGTTGGGTCCCAAATGGAATCCTATTCCCTCTATAGCACACTGCTTTTGATCAGGACCCATAGTGCACTATATGGGAATGGTGGTGCCATTTGGGACACAGCCGCTGGCTCTCACCAAAGAAAGGCCTTTTTCCAGCTCATTCTCCGATCCACTTTCTCATCTGTGCACCTCAACGACAAAGCCAAGGGAAAGAAAAGAGATCAATTCTTGGCCACCGTTATTTCTCTCTCTCCGACTTACTCGTTTTGCAGAAGTAGAGGATTGTGACTGAGAGACTGAAGCAAGCTTTTACATTTGTCTGTTTTACTATTACAGGTGTGACTTCAAATCGACAACGCCGCCCAGTGTGTTAGAACTGTTTCCTGTGTTGTCATCTAGGTGAACGACTGGTTCTTAGAAGCAAACTATGTATTTGCGCTTACCTCACCGTTTCAGGAGGTGCGGGTTCCACGGCCTGAGTTTAGATGGCTACATTGTCTCGGTGGAGGTGGAGACAGGCCCTTTGTTTGAGATGGAGAAAATCGCGGTGGTGAAGCGTCCTAGTTCAACGTTGCCATTCAAAGTGGTGACTCGGGGAAATTCCCACTGTCTGGTTGACACTTGACTTGAGCCCTGAGACAATTTCTCAGCCACAGAAACAGTGAGTCAGTCCGTTGCAAATTGGAACCCGACACGTACCGAATTACACTTTTCATTTGATGGACTGGACAGATTTGAAATGAGCAGTAGTACTGTTTCTTACACTAACCTGTCTATTTGTCCTCCAGTTGTTTGGTCTTGAGCTACACACACCTCCTGCTTGGAGGTGTCCCCTCTCACACAGCCAGTCTCTCTATAGTGAGAGGGTCCAGTGGAGTGGATCAGCTCCAGCTACTTCCTGCTTGGCGGTGTCCTCTCACACAGCCAGTCTCTCTATAGTGAGAGGGTCCAGTGGAGGGGATCTGCTCCAGCTAAGATAACTCTTTGACACTTCCCTTCCTCTCTGGTAGCTGGATGGACTGGAGATGCTGCTTCCTTCCCCCTGATACAGAGAGAGGCCCCTGGGGGCCGGTCGTGTCCTGTAGAGGGGGATGCTGCTACTGTACCAAAGCAACAATGAGGAGGACTGCTCTGCTTCCTGCTCTCCTCCTGGAACCACAGAGATTACATCATGCCTGTGTGTTCGTAAGGGAGAGAGGGTAAGAGAGGGAGACGGACAGGACCATTACCAAAGCGGAGGTGCGTTCACTTGGTGAGGCCAGCCTCAGGCCTCCAGAAGGCTTTGATCAGCCCAGCCCTCTGCTCTGCCTCCAGTAGGGCAGGGAAATATCTTATTTTAGAAACATAGATGATTCTTTCCCCCTTCACAATCTAATAAAGCAATGAAAGTAATAAAGTGAATTAAGTCCTCGGCTGAATGTGCCTCACAAGAGCTCTTTATATCTATCTGCAGTAAGTATGGGGCCCAGGGTTGGCAGCATGCGCTGCTGGCTGCACACAGGAAGCTCGACAGTCTCCAGCAATGCAAACCAGCTCTGTTTAACTCTGTGCAGCAATACCAGCAAGCCATCCATATACTTTCCCTGGGCCGCTTTGATGTTGAGCACTTTTCAACGCACTTTCATCTCCAACTGAAAGGCATCCATTTCCTCCGTCGTTCTCTGGAGGTTGTAGAACGAGGGAGAGAAACGCTAGTGTGGTGAAGGAAGGGAAGTAGGAAGAAAAAAATGCCTGCCTGGCTGAGAGTGGTTTGAGCACGTGCAAGGCCACGCTGCCGGAGCAGCCAGAGAGAGTGATCGCATCGAGGGCCGCAGAGGAATCTCTCTCTCTCTCTCTATCTCTGAGGCCTTTTCTTGGAAGGAGGATACAGTGAGTCCCGATGTAGCTACAGTACTTTACTGTCTCTGTACTGTGCTCTCTGGCCACCCCATTGAACTGCCAGCTAGTAATCAATTATAAGCCTTGTCATTGGGGGCCCTGGGCACAGCAGCTGGCCGCAGGAAGCAGCAGCAGTCCTGAGTTCCACAGCCTCTTAGCCAATCAGCTGCCTCCAGCTGTCCACCCGGCACCCTCACCATTCAGAGTGCTGCTGTGGCCGCTGCTGCTGACTGTTCCTTTTTCAGTGTTTCCTTCCTAAATGATCCACTGCACAGACACATCCGCCCCTGGCTGTGACCGAACCGCCTCGCCGACATTGTTCCTCCCCAAAATGCTCTACCCTGCCTCCTCTTGTTTTTTCCCTTCCGTCTGCATTTCCTCTTTGTCTCTCTCTCTCTCTTTATCCTTTTAACCTTCCCTCCACCTCCTTCTCCTCTCTCCTGCATGTCCTCGCTGTCTCTGTTCTGTCAGCCTACCTCTGCCTTTCTCTCTTTGTTGTTCACTCTGTCTCAATCTGTCTCTCAATCTAAAGTTATACCACGTTTGGAATCAGCTTACATATTTTTTCTCAGAGAGCAAGTTCTTTGCTGACTCTTTCTGGGTGTTTAGTCCCAGGTGTCTGTGAGGAGGAGATTTACATGTTTTTTAGGACAGCAAGAGAGGAGAGAGAGGAGAGCGGGAGAGGGGTGAGAGGGAGAGAGTGAGAGAGGAGTGACAGAGAGCAGAGAGAGTGAGAAAGAGAGAGTGAAGTGAGACGAAAGAGAGAGGGGCATGCTGACAGATCAAAGGGCCTACCTTTAAAATGATCTGAAAGAGTCCGGCATTAGCATCCATCAGGGTACCTTAAAAGCTCTCTGGTCAGTCCAGGGTGGCTGAGGGCCCCCCAAAGTGAAAACCAGTCTGGAGAGGAGAGGCTGGGGGGCTGAGAGAGGGAGAGAGAGAACAAATAACAGGCAACTGGTCCATACAGAAAATATTTGAAGAATGGAGGAAAATTCCCACAACACACGGTTGTCGTTTTATTTTGGTATCCCCCCTCCTTTGTTTTTTTATTTGGTTTTTCGTCGTCTTCATGGGGTTGAGTCTTAGGGTATCTCCATCTGTGCACCATCTCCGCTCAGCTCACCAGTCCAGAATGTCATTACCCCACCCTTTAGGCTCTAGACGTAGGGTCATGTCTGTGTCTGGGGATGAGATGGGAGGGGGGTAGAAAGGGGTCCACACAGTTCTGCTCCACACAATTCAAGGTATTGCTGTGGTCTTTAAGGGCCAATTTTCCAGGCCCAGATTAAACCAACATTGGATGATCATAGTTATGCAAAGCTGCTTTTTTGTACAGGAATACGCTTCAACCGATTCTGCTCGACATAGATCTTGATTAGAACGGCGTTCAACATCAGTTCCTGAAACGTAACATTTGTTTCCTTATTCAATTACCAATAGCTCATCCATTGCATACAGTGTGAGAAAGGAATGCTATATTCACTTGATCCAAATTGGTGCTTTTCAGCCTTAAATTTAAAAATAGGCGACAGATTTCAACTTCAGAACACATCTAGTTTGATCTGCGTCCCCCAGATTGTTTCTGTGATCGAATTATATGAAATAGCGATTAGTTAGGATCTATAGATTGTAAGGAAGTCTTGGCACAAGAAACATGCTGCATTTTCATTCTACTTTGCCCTCTCCATGGAGTCAACCCTTACACACATGCATGCACCCCCTCCCCATCTCTCTCTCTATCTTTTGCAGACTGGATGCCTGTCCCACTGTGCAGACTGCTGAAATGTGTGGCAGCTCTGACCAGCCTGCATGCTGGACGGCTGCATGCCACTCTCCTTGTAATGGATGTCCACAGCGTTTGTTGCTTGGCGCTCCGCTGTCCGACTGAGGATGAGTTCCTTCACTGTTTAGGGAAGAGGATGTGATCTCATCCGTTAAAAATCCAACCTATGTCGCTTGCTGCTCATGACTTAATCCAGTCTTCTCTTTTGTGCAGAGAACCCTTCTCTCTCTTTATCTCTCTCCTTCCCTCTCCTGCTGCCTCTTTTCCTAGTTCCTGTCTGTACTGTAACAAATAGTGCAGAGTAATGTTGCACGGGTCCCTTGCTGGTGGTTCTTGGTGTGTCTAAGGATACACTTTGGTGGGCAGAGGATGTAGGCTACCGTAGGTGTGCAGAGGAAACTTTTGTTGTTCACTCTACTGTCCTGCACTCTACTGTACTCTACTGTACTGTTTTGTACTCTACTGTAGTGTTTTGTACTCTACTGTAGTGTCCTGTCCTCTACTGTAGTGTCCTGTACTCTACTGTGGTGTTTTGTACTCTACTGTAGTGTCCTGTACTCTACTGTAGTGTTTTGTACTCTACTGTAGTGTCCTGTACTCTACTGTAGTGTCCTGTACTCTACTGTACTGTTTTGTACTCTACTGTAGTGTCCTGTACTCTACTGTAGTGTCCTGTACTCTACTGTAGTGTTTTGTACTCTACTGTAGTGTCCTGTACTCTACTGTAGTGTTTTGTACTCTACTGTAGTGTCCTGTACTCTACTGTACTGTTTTGTATTCTACTGTAGTGTCCTGTACTCTACTGTAGTGTTTTGTACTCTACTGTAGTGTCCTGTACTCTACTGTAGTGTTTTGTACTCTACTGTAGTGTCTTGTACTCTACTGTACTGAGCAGAACTGTATCTCAATCTTATTCTGTGACCTTCACAATCCCAACTGTGTTTTGCAACAGTGTAAGTGGCTAAGTTGTAACGGCCCTGTGTCTCTGGTTGACTAACGACCCCAAATGACACTGGACAGCATGCCGTTCATTGTTCATTACACTTGGTAAACCAAGTAGTTTTTTAGGGACGCAAACTTACCAAAACCAACTAATCTCTTGAATGGATTATTAGAGCATCTGTTATTGTTTTTAACTGGTTCTTTCTTATGCACGATGTGGAGTCCACATGTGCAAAGGACATTCGTTGTCGGCTGAGCAATAAGTCCTTTTTGGCATTGAAAAACAGGAACGTTTGTTAATGCTTTTCATTCATTATTAGCCTAGTAATGCTACGCTAGGGTGCGTTAGCTACCAGTGTGTGCGAGCTAACGACATGTGAACATATGGGACAGCCCTGAGCTTTAATACTAAAGACTGCTGACAGGACCAGTGTTCAACACTCAGTCGTTTTTTGTTATTAAAAACTGTTATTTTTTTACAGACTTAATCAACAGGCTGTCTCTCTATCTGTTGGCTCTCTCCTATGTGCCCCCCACACTCTGGTCCAGCTACCAGCCATGCTATGCCATCCCTTCATACACTGCCTTACTTGTCACCAATTGTCAGGGCAGCTGTCTGCGAGCAGCAAATGATTGTGGCACGTCATAACTCAAGCCCACAAAAGAGAGGGATAGCGCTGCTGGGATGGGGTACGCCAGCTTGTGTTTCCTGGCTAAGGAGCAAAGGGACTCTGTCAGTCAGCCTGGGTCACAGATATATGGGGCAGCAGATGCACCAGACAGAAACACTGCACTGCTGAGGCACAACACCACCAGTGACGGGGACCGACTCTAATCTCCAGTCCCCCTAGACCAGCCGTGCACTCCCCCCCCCCCCACACACACACACACACCTGTGCCCCCTAGACCAGTAGTCTGCTGCCCAGAGGGTCTCCCCCGTGGGTGAGAGTTTTACTAGACAGTAATGAAGGGTGCAGGTTGGGATTAAAGAGGGCAGACGGATCAGGAGGAGGTTGTAAAGATAAAGAAACCAAAAGATGAGAGGTGGGACAAGCATTTCTCAAGGCCCGAGTCTCAAGTCAGGTCCAAGTCGTGCTTTCGAAGAGCGAGTCAAGTCAAGTTAAAAATAAATCTATACATGCAACGACTTGTTCAACTACAAATCTTTGTCTATTTATTGATGCTACTGGACAGCACTTTTCATTATTTTGTCTACAACACATTTTGGTTATGTAATAAAACATTTTAACTACAAAGTCCAAATGCAAGTTTCATAATTAAATTATCAATTTCTACCAATTTTGACATCCAAAAGACCAGTAAGCCAATGCTAGTAATTGCTGCTTGATGCCCCATTGCTGGTGAGCTTGCACATATTTTGGGAGCTGCATATTTATTTATGGTAATCCTCTCTCCCTACAATTTGATGTTTGCACTGAACCTGATCCTATAGCTGTACAGCAAATCAACAATCTGTTCGCTATCTCAGTGAATCTCAAACTTTTTGAACCCCATCACCCAAAAATGAGTGGTTCAAAGCTTGATAGAATATGTTCTTCATCCCATCTTCATCCCATAAGTATGGAAGGCTGTGCAATGTTACAGCTATCTTTAGACTTATAGCCAGTACCATCACTGAGGTATATAATTAATGTTACAGCTATCTTTAGACTTATAGCCAGTACCATCACTGAGGTATATAATTAATGTTACAACTATCTTTAGACTTATAGCCAGTACCATCACTGAGGTATATAATTAATGTTACAGCTATCTTTGGACTTATAGCCAGTACCATCACTGAGGTATATAATTAATGTTACAGCTATCTTTAGACTTATAGCCAGTACCATCACTGAGGTATATAATTAATGTTACAGCTATCTTTAGACTTATAGCCAGTACCATCACTGAGGTATATAATTAATGTTACAGCTATCTTTAGACTTATAGCCAGTACCATCACTGAGGTATATAATTAATGTTACAGCTATCTTTAGACTTATAGCCAGTACCATCACTGAGGTATATAATTAATGTTACAGCTATCTTTAGACATATAGCCAGTACCATCACTGAGGTATATAATTAATGTTACAGCTATCTTTAGACATATAGCCAGTACCATCACTGAGGTATATAATTAATGTTACAGCTATCTTTAGACTTATAGCCAGTACCATCACTGAGGTATATAATTAATGTTACAGCTATCTTTAGACTTATAGCCAGTACCATCACTGAGGTATATAATTAATGTTACAGCTATCTTTAGACTTATAGCCAGTACCATCACTGAGGTATAGAATTATCTTATAACCCACCAAAATTGGCCTATCTGAAATATGAAAATTATCACTGAAATCATATAGGTAGCCTATTGTTGTGGCAAAGATGTGTCCATAGCAGATTGCTAAACTGCATTTTATATGAATAATATTAATATAGGTAGGCTGCTCAATTTGTTTTATAAACAAGTGCTTTCTGGTCACTAATTTGGACATATTGCCAGCCTTTGCGCACCAATGCTGATGACTGGTCTTTGGTCAAGTCAAGAGACACAACTTTTTGGTTCTTAAGCACATAGGAGATGTTTTTTAAACTAATTTGGTAGTAGGCCTATGTTAGTGACCTGATCGAATAAGCAAAGGTATAAATATAGAATAAATATGGTAGGCTATATGTAGACTATTAAAATAATTATAAAAAAATATATCCCATTTAGTTTCACACTCGCGAACCTCCAAAATGTTCTCACTGTGTTAGCTCACCCGACCTGTGTTGATTGACAGTTTACTGGTCCAATCAGTTTTTTGGGAAGTGTGATACTGTCTCTGGCTGTTACGTTAGGTTACTCTATGTTAGGTTGCTGGCTAGGAGGCTGGCTGCTTGGAGAGTAATCCACGGAGACTCTGTGACTCAAAATTTGTGACGAAAGGTTACAAAACCTGGCCAGATAATTTCAAGTCATCAGTCAAGTCAAGTTATTTTATAGTGCCTACAGAAAGTATTCATACCCCTTGATTTATTCCACATTTGTGTTACAGCCTGTATTCCAAATAAAAAAAAATTTTTTTTCACCCATCTACACACAATACCTCATAATGACAAAGTGAAAACATGTTTTTAGAAATGTTTGCAAAAATATCTCATTTTCTTAAGTATTAACAACCCTGGGTCAATACTTTGTAGAAGCACCGTTGGCAGTGATTACAGCTGTGAGTCTTTCTGGGTAAGTTTCTAAGAGCTTTCCACACCTGGATTGTGTAACATTTGACCATTATTATTTTCTAAATTCATCAAGCTCTGTCAAATTGGTTGTTGATCATTGCTAGACTACCATTTTCAGGTATTGCCATAGATTTTCAAGCAGATTTAAGTCAAAACTGTAACTCGGCCTGGATTCGAACTTGCAACCTTTGGAATCGAAGGCAAATGCTTAAAACACTCAGAAACATTTACTGTCTTCTTGGTAAGCAACACCAGTGTATATTTGGCCTTGTGTTTTAGGTTATTGTCCTGCTGAAAGGTGAATTCATGTCCCAGTGTCTGGTGGAAAGCAGACTGAAGCAGGTTTTCCTCTAGGATTTTGCCTGGGCTCCATTCTGTTTATTTTTTATCCTGAAAAACTCCCCAGTCCTTAACGATTGCAAGCATACCCTTAACATGTTGCAGCTACCACTATGCTTGAAAATTTGGAGAGTGGTACTCAGAAATGTGTTATATTGGATTTGCCCCAGACATAACATTTTGTATTCAGGACAAAAAGTTAATTACTTTGCCACATTTTTTGCACTATTATAACAGTGCCTTGTTGCAAACAGGATGCATGTTTTGGAATATTTGTATTCTGTACAGGTTTCCTTCTTTTCAGCCTGTCAATTAGGTTAGTATTGTGGAGTAACCAGTTTTGTGGTTGGGACCACCTAAAACAAGATCGATTCAAGACCAAGACCGGAGATAGGGCAAAACCAAGTCAAGACCTAGAACGGGAGGGGGACAAGGGATCTGAGACCAAGTCAAGACCTAGAACGGGAGGGGGACAAGGGATCTGAGACCAAGTCAAGACCTAGAACAGGAGGGGGACAAGGTATCTGAGACCAAGTCAAGACCTAGAACGGCAGGGGGACAAGGGATCTGAGACCAAGTCAAGACCTAGAACAGGAGGGGGACAAGGTATCTGAGACCAAGTCAAGACCTAGAACGGGAGGGGGACAAGGGATCTGAGACCAAGTCAAGACCTAGAACGGGAGGGGGACAAGGGATCTGAGATCAAGTCAAGACCAAAACCAGAAAAATGTGAGTCTAATTCAAGGCCATGATTGTAATTTTGTCAAATCACCACCATAATTAGAGTTCAAAATGTCCAGTATTTCTGTGTTCATATTTCAGAACAACATGTGGATTCTTTAGACATTCAGAACAGTGAAAAATGCATGCTAAGGTAAAATAGAGCCACTACAAATTATTACTAACCCAAACATAGTGGGGAACAATTGGCCTTCTACGCTTTCAGAGAAGGGCTAAGGATTTATAAAATAATTATTAAAATAATATAATGACAAAATATCCTCAAAGGGATATTCAATGTCTATTTTTATTTCATTTTTACCCATCTACCAATAGGCTCCCTTCTTTGCGAGGCATTGAAGAACCTCCCTTGTCTTTGTGGTTGAATCTGTGTTTGAAATTCGCTGCTCGACTGAGGGACCTTACAGATAATTGTATGTGTGGAGAATTATTGCACACAGAGTGAGTCCATGCAACTATGTGACTTGTTAAGTACATTTGTACTCCTGAACTTATTTACGCTTTCCATAACAAAGGGGTCTCAAGATATTTCAGCTTTTCATTTTGCAATTAATTTCTAAAAAATGTCTAAAAACATAATTCCACGTTGACATTACGGGGTATTGTGTGTAGACCAGTGACACAAAATCTCAATTCAATCCATTTTAAATACAGGCTGTAACACAACAAAATGTGGGAAAAGTAAAGCAGTGTGAATACTTTCTGAAGGTGCTGTATGCTCTTTGAAGTCGTGTCTCAAGTCATCAAATGTGAGACACAAGTCAGACCCGAGTCCCAAGTCATGTGTCTAGAGTCCACACCTACATGGGGATAGTAAAAGTGAGTGACATGGGAATTTCTGTAGTCTCAGGGCCTGTGAAATACGACACACATACCAATGTCATTACTTTGCAAATATAAACCTGTAGGTTGATAAGCCTTCTGAGGGCATTAAATTGGCATCAGGTCAACAGGGGTAAACTGTCAAATGTTCTTACAGGAGGATATCCCCAGGCCCCACTCTCACTGATTCTGCCAGAGCAGTGGTTCCCAACCAAAAACACGCATGAGAACTTAGGCCGGCTGATAAAATGCACTTGAGGGGGTACTTCAGGGGTACTTTGGGCAGAGCAAAATTCAGTTGGTGGTACTGGTTGGGAACTACTGTGCTGGAGCATACCTGACCTTACTGTATACAGTATTATTTAGATGTAAATATACATTCCTTTTTTTACCTGGAAGAACAGGGGGGCTAAGTGTCTCAATCTGCAGTGCTTTCCAGCTGATCAGCCCTATGGCAAAATATCAAGGAAGTCTGGCGGTTTTTATCTTACCCATGCTTCTACCTATTGGCTCTCTGTTTTGGGTTATTCTCTAAAACATGCATGGTGCACCCTGAGACATGACAATCTTATTGCTTCATCTTTGTTTATATTGTATGTGGAAACATTACTTACAGGCTGCAACGAGGGTAAATACCCACTGTAAAAATGACTTTACAGTCAATTCCAGATTTATTGGCACCATTGATAAGGATGAGCAAAAAATACTGTATAAAATAAATAATACAAATACTGAGCTGTATTGTATGCACAGACATATGAACAATTATATTCCTTTATACTAATACAATTACTCAGACATTTTTGTTAGTTTGAGTAGAAATAAAAAAAAAAAAAAGATAGGTGTCAAAATTATTGCCCCCCCCTGTTTTCAAAACTTTGTGCACACTCCCCATGCGAGACTAACACCACTTAGTATATAATAGTAGTATAAGTAGTGCAGTTAGTATAAATATTGTGTTTGTAGTTTGTTAGTTTCTTCAAATTTTGTATTTTCAAATTCAAGTGGCAGCATCTACTACTATCTAGCTAACGTTAGCTGATAGGTGCTAGCTAGCTGTTGGACATCACCATGAAGGGCATCAAGACATGTACCATGAAGAAAGAAAGGATAACATTTCAGAGAAGAGAGGCCAGCTCCTCTGAACATTGCTGTGTGCCGCTGTGCAACTCCTCTGCAAGATTCTCCAGTCAGTCATTCCACTCTTTCCCTGCTGATGATGAGCTACGAAAGAAGTGGGTGATTAGCATTCAGCGAGACATTTTCACCATCGGGAAAAGCTCTGTTTGTGGCAGGTATTCCTTTCTGGGGGTGCAGTTGAGCCAATACCGGGAGGGCTGCATCTGAAGAGGGGGCAGTGGCACTTCCCTCAAGGCCGAATGTTTGGCGAGATGTGCGAGAGACCGAGCACTGAACATGCAGAGGATGGTGGAGATGAAGTTAATGATGATGATATTGACTGCCCAGGACCACGACTACTGTGCTGTACCTGAGTCAGCAGCAGTTGACTTGGCCTGGTCTGAAAGGAGGAGATGCAGAGTGAGATAGCTAGGCTTAGGGGAAAGCTGGAAGAGAAGTTGTTTTGGTCTGCAGCAATTTGCGGGATCAGATGAGGACATGAGGACATTCTACACTAGGTAGGTTGATGACTCTAAACCAACACATAACTTGTATTGTATGTTATCAATAGGTAGTTAATGATGAAATGTATGCTTCTGCTGAGTCCTTATCAGACCTATGATGGCTACTTTGAAGAATCTCAAATATAAAATATATTTTGATTTGTTTAACACTTTTTTGGGGTACTACATAATTCCATGTGTTATTTCATAGTTTTGATGTCTTCACTATTGTTCTATAATGTAGAAAATAGTAAAAATAAAGAAAAACCCTTGAATGAATAGGTGTGTCCAAACTTTTGACTGGTACTGTATATATATATCCAATTATTATTTTTAAAGAGTATGTAGATATATATTTTCCCCTAACCCTACCACTCCTCCCCTACTTGGAGTAAACTAATGGACAACAACACTTAGGCTTCTACTTCCAGCTTATACAACCTATATACATTTTTTACGGACACAATCTATTTTACAATAGCTATGTTTTGTTTGTTTTAAATCCAATCCTTCAAGTACCCTCAACCCCTTCAATCTATCTCTGAAGACCATCCAGTTTGATTTCTATTTGCCATATATTTTCCGACTGTGCTGTGATGTTTCACAAAAGTTCTGAACCTTTTTATTCTCATAGATTCCACAGATTGTAAATTAAAGATAGACATTTTTGCTCAAAGTATTATTATATTATTGATCGATTGACCATTGACTTTTCAAATCATTCAGCTGTGCTATTTGCAGAGTTAGCTCCAGTTAAATGTTGCAATTCTTCAGCTATTCCTGGACCTGTGACCAAAAACAAGCTACATATAGACAGTGCCAAAACAAATTATCTAGTGATTCTGTCTCTTCGCAGCAAAATCTGCAGAGCTGGGATGGTTGTATCCCCCATATATATAACATTATATTGGTTGCAAGAATGTTGTATAATAATTGAAATAGAAAATGTTATGTTTTGAATCCGGCGTTGTTTTGCGTGTCAGTTCATAAACCATGTGCCATGGAATCGGTACATTGAAAAAAATCTCTTTACAACTATTTCGCAATCTATATGGCACAGCTGACAATGCTTTGGTAAGAAAATGAAACTGGTATAATTATTCATTTATCACAATTTTCTTTAACCAAGTTTGGTCTTTAATGCAGGGACGACAGACAAGTTCCTTACTTCCCCCCTTCCACTTGCCTCTTCCAGTTTTGTGATAATGCTGCAATAAGTTGGTTGTAATTTTGGGTAGAGCAGAAATGTCCATATATTTTTGTTAGCTGCATGTGTGACATAACTCCATAAGTACTATTTAACCCTAACCCATCATTTGCAAAGATTATACATTTATTTTTAAACCATTTTGAAAGATAATAGATTTTAATCAATTAGTATATTTTAGTTTAACCATAATATTTGTTGTATTATTTTCTGGTGGATTAAACTGAAATTGTCACCAACATTCTATGGCTTGTTTTAAAAAATGGCAATATAGCAATTTCATTTTCAAATCAGCGAATATGAGAGGTTGTAATCTGAAGAAGGGAAAAAGGCCATTCTTGAACATGGGGTGAGACATTTTTACTAATCTGCTAGAAAACCCGTTCGAATTTAAGTATAACTTTGTATGACTGAAGCCTTAAGTGAGAGGTCTAATGCTTTAATATTTAATCATTTCTGCACTCCGAATTCATATTAATTATATAAATAGGCCAGTTTAATTTTGTGTGGCTTGCCGTTCCAAATAAAATAAAATATATTTTGCTCATATAATTTAAAAAAACAACAGGTTGCTAGGTGTAGGCAAGGCCATAAGTAAATAAGTTAACTGGGATATGACTAAAGAGTTAATCAGGGTGATTTTTTTCACAAGTAGACAGGTATTTTCCTTTCCATGGTTGCAAGAGCTTATCTATTTTTGTTAACTTTCTATTAAAATGTAGTGTAGTGAGATCATTTATTTATTTCAGGATATGAATGCAGAGTATGTCCACATCACCGTCAGACCATTTTATTGGTAAACTACCTGGTAATATAAAAGTTGTCTGTTTTACTGATCCAATACGTACTGTATCATACTCATCATCAACTGGTTGTAATCCAGAGACGATAGGAAAAGTATCTAGATCCTCTGTGAGGCTGTGAAGAGATCCAAGTTGTGGATTTAAAAGAAAACATGAATCATCAGCGTACAATGACACCTTTGTTTTTATGCCACGGATTTCTAGCTTCTTGATATTATTGTTGGATGTGATTTTAACAGCTAACATTTCGATGGCCATAATAAATAGATGTGCCGATAGTGGACAACCTTGTTTTACTCCTCTTGACAGTTGAATACTTTCTGAGAAGTAGTCATTATTGACTATTTTACACATAGGGTTACTATACATAGCTTTAACCCACTGTATAAGAGATTCTCCAAAATTGAAATGACTAGGTCACGTCTCTGGCAACCAAACCAATAGAACGAACATCCAGCCGGCTTGGGTAGCAACCTTAGATTCGTGTTGGGACTATATCTTGTGGAAGGATGAAATAGTACGAATATATTTATGAAAATAACATTATTTATGAAAATATGTCAATCATTATTTGACCCGTTGTATAAAAGTGATATTGCCCTCGAAACCAGCATTTGGAGGATATATTGGCTCAGGCCTTGTGACACCCATGCCAATATATCCTCCAAATGCTAGCTTCTCGGGCATTATCACTTAATTGGCTAGCGATAGCTAGCAGTAGATGCAGCCACTTGAATTTGAAAATACAAAATGTGAAGTAACTCCCAAACTAGATACACACAATACTTATACTATACTACTTATACTACTAGTAAACTCAGTACTGTCAACTGCATTTATTTTAAGCAAACATAACATGTGTAAATATTTGTATGAACATAACAAGATTCAACAACTGAGACATAAACTGAACAAGTTCCACAGACATGTGACTAACAGAAATTGAATAATTAAGTAACAGTCAGTATCTGGTGTGGCCACCAGCTACACTAAGTACTGCAGTGTATCTCTTCCTCATGGACTGCACCAGATTTGCCAGTTCTTGCTGTGAGATGTTACCCCACTCTTCCACCAAGGCAACTGCAAGTTCCCGGACATTTCTGGGGGGGGTGGCTCTAGCCCTCACCCTCAGATCCAACAGGTCCCAGACGTGCTCAATTTTTTTAATTTTTAAATTTTACCTTTATTTTACTAGGCAAGTCAGTTAAGAACAAATTCTTATTTTCAATGACGGCCTAGGAACAGTGGGTTAACTGCCTGTTCAGGGGCAGAACGACAGATTTGTACCTTGTCAGCTCGGGGGTTTGAACTTGCAACCTTTCGGTTACTAGTCCAACGCTCTAACCACTAGGCTACCCTGCCGCCCCAGATGTGCTCAATGGGATTGAGATCCGGGCTCTTCGCTGGCCATGACAGAACACTGACATTCCTGTCTTGCAGGAAATCACGCACAGAACGAGCAGTATGGCTGGTGGCATTGTCATGCTGGAAGGTCATATCAAGATGAGCCTGCAGGAAGGGTACCACATGAGGGAGGAGGATGTCTTCTGTGTTTAAACCCTTTGCAATGAAGATCTGTGAAGTTATTTGGATTTTTACTAATTATCATTGAATGACAGGGTCCTGAAAAAGGGACGTTACTTTTTTTGATGAGTTTATATACAAAAAAAGCATTTAAATACACAGAGTGTGTAAAACATTAGGAACACCTTTCTAATATGGAGTTGCATCCCCTTTTGCCCTCAGAACAGCCTCAATTTGTCAGGGCATGAACTCTACAAGGTGTCAAAAGCATTCCACAGGGATGCTGGCCCATGTTGACTCCAATGCTTCCCACAGTTGTTCTGGATGTGATTTGGATGGTGGACCATTCTTTATACACAAAGGAAATTGTTGAGTGTGAAAAACCTGCAGTTCTTGACACACTCAAACCGGTGCGCCTGGCACCTACAACCATACCCCGTTCAAATCACTTAAATATTTTTGTCCTGCCCATTCTCCCTCTGAATTGCACACATACTGTACACAATCCATGTCTAATTTGTCTCAAGGCTTAAAACCCCTTCTTTAACCTGTCTCCTGCCCTTCATCTACACTGTTTGAAGTGGTTTGAACGGGTGACATAAGGGGTCATACTGTAGCTTTCACCTGGATTCACCTGGTCAGTCTATGTCATGGAAAGATTATTTTTTGCAAACTCAGTGTATATATCCTGAATGAATCTTGGATAATGATTAGTGAGAAAGTTACAGATGCACAAATTTCATACCCTGACAAGGTAAAAATATGTCGTTCTGCCCCTAAGCAAGGCAGTTAACCCACTGTTCCCCTGGCACCGAAGACATAGATGTCGATTATGGCAGCCCCCTGCACCTCTCTGATTCAGAGGGGTTGGGTTAAGACACATTACAGTTGAATATATTCAATTGTACAACTGACTAGGTATCCCCCTTTCCTTTCCCCCAAAAATGCTAAACTCCCCTGTTATCGTAATGGTGATAGGTTAGTATGTCTTGGGGGTATGATGTTTGTGTGTAAAAACAGTTCACTCATCATTATTCACGATTCATTCAGGATATATACACTGAGTTTGCAAAACATTATTTTTCCATGACATGGTAATCATGGTGACATCCACATTCATGTAGAAGTGTTTAATAACATATTCTATTCTTATTTACAATAAAAGTGACTCTAAAATGACACAATACATTATTTACCATTTATTTCTGTTGGGACAAAAAAATTCTGAAACACAACCAAAACAAACAGCAAATGCTTCCAACAAATTTGTAGTCACAAGCTTGATGCAGCCATTGCGTGCTGAATATGGGGCCAAATACTTACCTTTTTACTACTTTAATACACATGTAAGTGAATTTGCACCAATACTTTTTGTCCCCTAAAATGGGGGGACTATGTACACAAAGTACTGTAATTTGTTAACGGTTCACCCGATATCGATGAAAATACCCTCAAAGTCAGCCTGTTAGAGTGCGCTCAGTGGCATTTCATTGGATATGCATCATCCATTGAAGGAATGTGTCTCACGATCAGTCTTATCTAGTGTTTTGTCTGAGGGGCATCCAGTCCCCCACTTCCAAAACAGCCTACATATGCCTTGAATCCCATGTTGCTGAAATAGGGGGCTGAGCGTTACGGGCTGATAACAGGCTGCAGACTGAGACTCCCTCTCCCTCAGCCCCCCACCCCCTCAGCCCTGAGCTGCACTCTGATTGGTTGAGAGGAGTTCCAGCACCTTCATGCCGGGGCACAGCGGATGTTGTTACCTTGTTCCCAGACTCCTGTGCTCCCTCCCCTTTCCCAAATTATCAGATTGATTTATCCTAGAGTGGCGGAGTGCGGCTCAATTGGGTCCATATGAGGACGGTGCTGAGTGGTCATCTATAACAGTAATTTTCAGTAGGCTCCTTATTCTCGGGCCAAACAACCAAAAACACCCAATTTCCTATCTTGCTGTTCATAGAAGTGACAGGTGGCGAAAACCTGGAAAAGCTTTCTTATAATCGTTAGCAACTGACATTTTGAACACAATACTTTATTTTGGTCTCTCCCTCTCACTCCCCCTCTCTATTTTGTTCTTTTTTTCAAGGTGAAGAATCCAGAGAGGAAAATTGTGTTGGTGGAATATGGCCTAAATTTATCCAAGTTCAGCTTCTCCTCCTTGATTTGGCCCAGGATGTGAATTCAATACACAAATATTTGCCAGGTAGTTTGTCTCTCTTTAGGACTCGCTCTACCTGAACTGGGATGCCACTTAGAGCCACACTTAGACAGCCCCTGGACAAGGTCCCCTTTCATTCCAGGCTGGGACCTGGACCTGCACTCCCCCGGCAGTTGGGTCGTCTGGACGCCCCGCTTGACGGACCTGCTGCGTCTGAGTGACTATGAATGGCTGCATCTTATTCCTGTTCCCTTTATAGTGCACTACTTTTGACCAGGGCCCAAAGGCTTCCCATAGGGCTCTTGTCAAAAGTAGTGCAAAGTCTGCTGTTGCTGGGGAAATGCATGTATGATAAATGCAGGGCCTGGAACAACAGCTGAGCTGAGGCAGGACTTGGCCCGAAGTCCAGGACTGTTTCAGACGTGCAAGAGCAGTTTCCTCATGTCTTGGCTCTTTGTCATGAATTACCTCTTTCATTTTTTCCCAGTAATAACCCAACTCCTCTACTCAGCATTTAAAACACCCATTTTTCCCTTTTGGTTTTTCGGTTTTCCTTTTTTTCTTGTATTTATTTCCACTCCTGTCTTTCTGGCAGGGCAGACTGCAAGCTCATAACTGTAACTCAATCTCCTGGCTGGGAGGGTGGGCGGGCAGCCACTGGGGCCAGTGCAGACCATGCGTGGGTGAGTGGGTGGGCGGTCAGCGTCTGGAAGGCAGAAAAAGGGGTGTTCAAAGCACACCTTTCAGCCAATGAGCTTCTCTGTTCACCAAAAGACAATGGCACTCCCTTTCTGAGGATTTCCTTTGTTTATCTACATGAGGAAACATTTCTCTTTTGAAGTAAAGGTGAGTATTAGAGAAGAGACCAATAGGTACACGGCTGCTGCATCATCCATGTTACCTTACTCGGGACATTTTGAAAATAGCTAGATGATTGAATGAACTCTATGATAACACCTACAAAAAGCAATTATACATACCATAAAACAACTTTCCATGTTTTGACTGCCCTGACGTGCTGGACACGCCTGCACCGCCCGCAAGGCACGGGGGCCGACAAACTCTGGGGGCCCATGCACCTATCATCGATCGTCTATTGTTTTGTTTGTTTAATAAATCATTTTGACAGTAACTCTCCAAAAGGTCATTTATAAACCTTTTTCATTTCCATATGTACTAGGAAGCTAAGTGTTTTTTTCCTTGGGCTTCTGGAATGTGACTGAAAAAGTGCCTCAGGCCTTGAATAAAATGTAAAAAAAAAATACTGATTGAAAGTAAGGAGATATCAGTGAACAAATGCCTTGGCCAAGGCTATGACAGTGCCAGTGTAATGAGTGGCGCATTCTCAGGTGTTCAAAGGTGCATATCAGACCGAGAGCCTAAAGTGAAAGTGACAGTTACAGGGATGGTAAAAAACATCTTGGTTGCCATAGCAACACCAGGGAAACCTGGCAGAAGGGAGTGGTGATTCAAATGCAGCAGTTCTGCAACATCTTTAATTGAGCCTCTCGTTCTCCTTAATTGCCGACCTCACCATGTTACGGAAAGAGATCAACTGTATATGAAGCTCTCGGGACAGGTCGTCTGGATACTGGACTAGCTGCAGAAATGGCGCTGAAGAGATAGATAGCTGCCGGCTTACGGCTCCTGACCAATTCTGCTATTTTGTGAGGGGGTTTTACGCTGATCACAACTTTTATTTGACAAAATATTTAATCTATTATGACCTATGACCGAAAAAATATTCTGGACATTAACCTCAATTTGGATGAAGATTTCTACCCCAACGTGTCGGCAGCTGTGGATGTACTTCCTGGACCAGGTACTAATCCCCGGGACTCGAAAGAGGAAGAGGCACAAGAGAGGCAAACCAGCGGGCTCCCTGACAAGACTAGTCGATGAGTAAATAAACCACCTCTACCCTCTGTTCCATTGACGAACGTACAATCACTAGGGAACAAACTGGACGAGTTCCGTTCGAGACTATCCTATGGACGGCACATGAAGAACTGGCACTCCACACTGCCCTTTCCCTGTACTCCCTGTTCACCCATGACTGGGTGGCCAAGCATGACTCCAACACCATCCATAAGTTTGCTGATGACACAACAGGCCTGATCACTGACAATGATGAGACAGCCTATAGGGAGGAGGTCAGAGACGCCAGGACAACAACCTCCCCCTCAATGTGAGAAAGATAAAGGAGCTGATTGTGGACTATAGGAAAAGGAGGGCCGAACAGGCCCCCATTAACATCAATGGGACTGAAGTGGAGCGGGTCGAGAGTTTCAAGTTCCTTGCTATCCACCAACAAACTATCATGGTCCAAACACACCAAGACTGTTGTGAAAAGAGCACAACAACACCTTTTCCCCCTCAGGAGACTGAAAAGATTTGGCATGGCTCCCCAGATCCTCATAAAGTTCTACAGCTGCATCATTGAGAGCATCCTGACCAGTTGCATCACCGCCTGGTATGGCAACTGCTCGGCATCTGACCGTAAGGCGCTACAGAGGGTAGTGCGTACGACCCAGTTCATCACTGGGGCCAAGCTTCCTGCCATCAAAGACCTATATACTAGGCGGTGTCAGAGACTCCAGTCAACCAAGTCATAGACTGTTCTCTCTGCTACCGCACGGAAAGCGGTACCGGAGCGCCAAGTCTAGGACCAAAAGGCTCCTTAACAGCTTCTACCCCCAAGCCATAAGACTGCTGAATAATTCATCAAATGGCCACCTGGACTATTTACATTGACCCCCCCTAACGGTAAGGTCTACACCTGTTGTATTCGGCGCATGTGACAAATAAAATTTGATGTGATTTAATAATCTATGTTTCTCGGAGTCGTGGCTGAACAAAGGCGTGGATAATATGCATCTAGCTGGATTTTCTATGCATCGCCAAGACCGAATGTGAGCTTCGGGTAAGGTTAAGGGGGAGAGGTGTGTATCGCTTTGTTAACAACAGCTGGTCCGCAATCTCTGTTAAGGAAGTCTCAAGGTTTTGCTTGCCTGAGTTAGAATACCTCATGATAAACTGCAGACTATACTATTTACCCAAGAGCGCTTTCATCTGTATTTTTCGTAGCTGTTTATTTACCACCACAGACCTATGCTGGCACTAAGACCGCACTCAATGAGCTGTATAGGGCCATAAGCACACAAAAAATACACATCCAGTGCAGGTGCTCCTAGTGGCTGGTGATTTTAATGCAGGGAAACAGAAATCTGTCTGACCTCATTTTTACCAGCATGTCACTTGCGCAACTAGAGGCGAAAAACTCACCTTTACTCCACAACCAGTCCATTAGTCCTGCCTTTCCCCATTGAGTATGTGCATCAATATGTTCTCTAAGGTACTGATATTAAGTGCATCACCAACATCGTCCCCACATATCCCAACCAGAACCAGAAACCATGGATTACAGGCAACATCCGCACTGAGCTAAAGGCTAGAGCTTCCGCTTTCAAGGAGCGGGACACTAATCCTCCGACGAGCCGCCAAACAGTCTAAACGTCAATACAGGAATAATATAGTATCCTACTACACCGGCTAGTAGGATTCTAGCCTCGTCGGATGTCGCAGGGCTTGCAAACTATCACAGATTACAAAGGGAAATCCAGCCGGGAGCTGCCCAGTGACAAGAGCCTACCATACGAGCTAAATTCCTTCTATGCTCATTTCGAGGGAAGCATCACTGAAACATCCATGAGAGCACCAGCTGTTCCACGTGACTGTGTGATCTCGCTCTCTGTAGCCAATGTGAGTAAGATCTTTAAACAGGTTAACATTCACAAGGCCAGATGGATTACCAGGATGGGTACTCAGAGCATTCACTGACCAGCTGGCAAGTGTCTTCACTGACATTTGCAACCTCTCCCTGACCCAGTCTTTAATACCTACATGTTTCAAGCACACCACCATAGTCCCTGTGTACGCCAAGGTGACCTGTCAAATGACTATTGCCCTGTAGCACTCACATTTACAGCCATGAAATGCTTTAAAATTCCTGGTCATGGCTCACATCAACGCCATCATCCCAGACACCCTGGACCTACTCCAAATGTCACCGCTCCAACAGATCCACAGATGACACAATCCCTACTGAACTCCACACTGCCCTCTCCTACCTGGACAAGAGAAACACCTACGTGAGAATGCCGTTCATTGACTATAGTCCAGCATTCAACAGCATAGGGCCCTCCAAGGTCATCACTATGCTCAGGACCCTGGGACTGAACACCTCTCTCTGCAACTGGATCCTGGACTTCTTAATGTGTTTCCCCCAGGTGGTGGGGGTAGGCAACAACACAGCCGCCATGCTGACCCTCAATACAGGGGCCCCTCAGGGGTGTGTGCTTAGTCCCCTCCTGTACTCCCTGCTCACCCACGACTGCTTAGCTGCGCACGACTCCAACACCATCATTAAGTTTGCAGACGACATGATGGTGTTTGACCTGGTCACCAACGGCGATGAGACATTCTACAAGGAGGAGGTCAGTGACTTTGCCTAAACAAACTGCACAATCAATTTAGTAGTCTACAATCTCACCATTTTCAACCTGCATATCGATGTGTCTCAAGGTGGAGTCTGACAATCGCAACGGCACCATGCAATGTACCCTGGACTGAAGAGGCAGACAAATAGGAGAAAAATGTTAGATCCCCTGTTAAATTACACATTTCTCGAGGTAAGAATATCGCAAAAATATAATCAATGGCTTATTTGAGAGAAGACAGCCTACCGCGTTATGACATCAGCCAGTATTGAAATCTGACATCTATGATAGATGTTTTCCGAATCTAAAAATCATATTCCTGTTAACTTCCAGTGTAGTGAGAGCTGCTTTATCACAATACTACGTCATACCGGCCAAATTTCTGCCTGCTTGAATGGCAGTAGCTCAGATACACATGAAAAAATGAAATGACCCAAGAAATCGTCAGAACATCACTCAGAGATGCACAAAAACAATAACATTCATAATAGGTGAATCTATACTCTAAACCGACTACTTTTTTCCTCAAAGTTAAGCTATTTGATGTGTAATTTGTTTAAAATGTTTATAAATAGCAGCTAAATATGGTAGGCTGTATACAGTGCATTCTGAGAGTATTCAGACCCCTAGACTTTATCCACATTTTCTTACGTTGCAACCTTATTCTAAAATTGTTTTATCCTCATCAATCTCCTCAGGATACCCCACAATGACAAACTGAAAACAGGTTTTTTACATTTTTGCAAATGTATTGAAAATAAAAAACAGAAATACCTTATTTACATAAGTATTCAGACCCTTTGCTTTGAGACTCAAAATTGAGCTCAGGTGCATCCTGTTTCCATTGATCATCCTTGAAATCTTTCTACAACTTGATTGGAGTCCACCTGTGGTAAATTCAAATAATTGGACATGACTTTGAAAGGCACACACCTGTCTATATAAGGTCCCACAGTTGACAGTGCATGTCAGAGCAAAAACAAAGCCATGAGGTCAAAAGAATTGTACTTAGAGCTCCGAGACAGGATTGTGTTGAGGCACAGATCTCGGGAAGGGTACCAAAAAATGTCTGCAGCATTGACGGTCCCCAAGAACACAGTGGTCTCCATCATTCTTAAATGGAAGAAGTTTGAAACCACCAACACTCTTCCTAGAACTGGAAATGGGAGAACTTTCCAGAAGGACGACCATCTCTTCAGAACTCCACCAATCAGGCCTTTATGGTAGAGTGCCCATACGGAAGCCACTCCTCAGCAAAATGCACATGACAGCCCACTTGGAGTTTGCCAAAAGGCACCTAAAGGACTCGCAGACCATGAGAAACGAGATTCTCTGGTCTGATGAAACCAAGATTTAACTCATTGGCCTGAATGCCAAACGTCACATCTGTAGGAAACCTGGCACCATCCCTATGGCACCATCCCTACAATGCATAATGAAACAATCCCTAGCAAGCTAGTGTTTTGAGGGTGGATTGACTGTCATATTTGGCATTCATAGAATGGTTTTATGCACAGCTTTCTATCCAAGCTGGGAGAGAGCGCAGGACAGCCCATACCATACAGGTTCAGGTAGGCTATACATGACAGTTGTATATTCAAAAACATCTATTGGTAGATGATTAGTTTGCTGTTGCATTGAAAATGCATTTTACAATCTGCAGTGTATGAATTTCCAACGTTTAATTACTGAACAAGTAATTACATTATTGACGCCAGCGACACCATGTATAGCTTTGTGAAATGTTAGGCTTAATATGAGACATGACAACCACATACCAATAAACATTTATCCATTAGCTAAAGCAAAGCTATAGGCTACATGCCCTGGCACCACAGAAAGCCTTTCATCGATTCAATGTCGCAATTTCAGCACCATGGACAGTGATCGGTAGCTTATTCTTTGTGAGTGGCTATTTAGTTGATGCATTCAAATATTTCAGGGCGGGGGAGAGTGGGAAGGGGGGGGGCTGAACTTCGACCATGCGGGAGTCCAGCAAAACTGCGTCATGCAAGTGCCTCCACAGCAGATTATATTTTGACTAAAATACTCGCTTCACTTAAATTAGCTAATTTAAGATGGCCATCTATTCAGCTCTTAAAAGGGGCCTAACCCCCATCTCCCCAGACCGTCTTTCATCCTGCTTTCTGACCCTCCCATATGTGCAGCTAATCTCTCCCTTGTGTCTCTGAAATGTCAGTGCGGAGGAGCGAGCATGTACTTGCTCGCTATGGATTTCTCATGGAATGCACACTTTCAGTTCAGCCAGTGTTACGTGTTTTGATAGGCGATGATTATGAAGTATTTTATTTTTCCTACTGGGTGTGGGAACCAAACCTGTTGGTACACTACCATCGTGACTGAGGCTGCTGTCTGGTTCATCCGACTAGGGGTGATTCTATGCTGGGATAAGTAGTGAATCACATTGCTCTCACAAGACCTGGAGATGACATCTTCAATTGACAAATAGAGGATTCAGATCCAGCTCTAGATCCAGCTCAAGGTGTGCTGTGATGAGTGTTGGATGTAAAGAGGAAGTCATGCGTATAAAGGAAAAAACATGTCTCCTTGGCAGACAGAAAGGAGCATCCCTAACAAACAGGACACAGGCAGAACCACCTTGTTTGAATAAGTGGGCTGTTGTTCAAATAAGATTCTTGGATGGGATACAATAGAATACAGTAAAAAAAAATATATTTGATTCCAACCCCAATACTTGAATCTATTAAGTCATATGTGAACAATTTAATACATGTCAACATGCTTTCGTATGTGTTGCATGTTTGTTTTTGTTGGTGTCGCAGCCAGGGACAGAATTCCAGGGAGAGTGTCCAAAGGGTTAAAAACCCTATCTGCCTCTGGAATGAATGGTGGAAGTTTGGTGGTGGAAAAGGGGGAGGGATGGGGCGAGGGAGGGAGCCTCGCCGGCAAGACAATTCCCCCGACGTGGGCCATTCACAGACACAGGAAATGCTTGACCTCACACCCTGAGAAACGTCCACAGCAGCCCACTTGTGTTCAAGGTGTAATTGGGCGTAATTAGGAGCTGGCAGATAGGAGGACCTGCATGCTCCACATGCCTTCGTTCTTCCTGCCTGCCTGCTTCCACACTCCCTCGCCTCGCCTACAGCAGAGGAATCTTTAGGACAACAGGAATTCATTCAGATACTGAATTCTTAAGCTTTAGGTTGGTAGGGCTTACAAAAACATTGGCTAAAATGAAATCCGTAAATCGTGTTTGTCTGTCGGCCATTGATGTGATGTGGGATGGAGACGGATGTTGGGGGGGTACACAGGGCGTGGCAAAAATGTTTCTCAACGGTCTCCTACTTAAAGCATTATTGGTAGAGAGTAGAGATGTCTGAGTTAGTCTATGGACCAGCCCCGTTCTACTTGTCTGACTCCTAATCTGTTCCCTTCTCACCTATCAGGACAATGGAAGCCAGGCTTCCTGTGTGGAAATGAGGAGATGGGAGCAGGGACTGAGGAGGGGAGATGAGTGCAGTGCCGGTTCTAGCTTTTCTTGGCCCTAAGCAATATTTATTTTGGGGACCCACACCTCGCAAGTAAAACATTCTAGTGGTCCCCCTCTTGACGGCAGAGAGAAAAAAACTAAGCTATAAAGTTAATTCCCTGCAATTCTATGCATTTTGCCATGGGGCATAGAGAAAATGTTGTCATTTTAAAGCATATTTCCTGCAATTCTACATATTTTGCCATGTTCAAATGATATCTAAGTGCCAGGGAAAAAATCAATGGGGGCCCCCTCAAGGTCAGGGCCCCTGGGCACATGCCCTGCGTGCCTGGTCAGTAATTTGGCTATGATTACTACAAGCTGTAGATAGCTGGCTAAACTAACTTACCAATTTTTTTTAAATTAACTGACATGGGCTAATTGGATGACTGTCAGTAACTGACATTACTAACTCTTAAAGGGATACTTCAGGACTTTGGCAATGAGGCCCTTTATCTACTTCCCCAGAGTCAAATGAACTAGTGGATACCATTTGTATGTCTCTGCGTGCAGTTTGAAGGAAGTTGCTAACTAGCGTTAGCTACTATTGGTTCACACCACCTCACTTCCGTCATAAAAAAAATAATAATAATTTCACCTTTATTTAACCAGGTAGGCCAGTTGAGAGCAAGTCCTCATTTACAACTGTGACCTGGTCAAGATAAACCAAAACAACTACACAGAGTTACACATAAACAAACGTACAGTCAATAACACAATAGAAAAATCTATGTACAGTGTGTGCAAATGTAGAAGAGTAGGGAGGTGAGGAAATAAATAGGCCATAGAAGCGAAATAATTACAATTTACCATTAATTCTGGAGTGATAGATGTGCAAATGATGATGTGCAAGTAGAGATTTTTTGTATTTTTTTCTACCTTTATTTAACTAGGCAAGTCAGTTAAGAACACATTCTTATTTTCAATGGCGGATTAGAAACAGTGAGTTAACTGCCTGTTCAGGGGCAGAACGACAGATTTGTACATTGTCAGCTCGGGGATTTGAACTTGCAACCTTTCGGTTACTAGTCCAACACTCTAACCACTAGGGTGCAAAAGAGCAAGAGGATAAATTACAATATGGGGATGAGGTAGTTGGGTGTGCTATTTACAGATTGGCTGTGTACAGGTACAGTGATCGGTAAGCTGCTCTGACAGCTGATGCTTAAAGTTAGAGAGGGAGATATAAGACTCCAACTTCAGTGATTTTTGCAATTAGTTCCAGTCATTGGCAGCAGAGAACTGGAAGGAAAGGCGGCCAAAGGAAGTGTTACATACTGGACACAGAGACATACAAATGGTATCCACAAGTCCATCTGACCCTGGTGAAGTAGATAAAGGGCTAAAATCCCGAAGAATCCCTTTAACAATAAGTAGAGACCCCTTCTGAGTTCCAAAAAAAAAGGTTTGGGGCCCCCTAGCTGCTCATACCCGGCCATGGTTGAGGGGATTTTGGAAAGGGGAGGGAAGAAGAGAGGAGATGGGGGAGAAGAGATGAAGGAGGAGAGAGAGAATCTTAAAAAGGGGAGGCTTGAGACGGGAAAGAGGATGCCAGAGAGGGGAGAGGGAAAAGAAGGCTAGTGATCAATCAGGAGGTCTAGGGCTCTGACCTCTGACCTACTGTGAGAGAACAGGATGCCACCATGGTGAACCTGTGAGGGCTCAGGCATTTAAGACCCTGGGACCCAGCCCAAGCCTTTCTCTATGATGAATGGGACGCTAGCATGAACACAAATTGCCCCGTAATAATGACAGACAGGCCTATAACCAAGCATATAACCTAGCCTGCTAAGAACAAATAGAAATGGATAGAATTATAGAGAGAGATTTAAATAGCGAGAGGTAGACATACAGCTGAGGATTACCCTACTGGAGGGAGGGAGAGAGGGAGGGAGGGGGAGAGAGATTGATTTACAACAGAGAGAGCGCGATGCTGGCGTTTTCTCCCCACTCTGCTGACCCTGGAGCCGGTGTGAGGGCAAGATTCCAGAGGCCCCTCAGCAGCAGCTCCGCCCCGACAGACAGACAAGCAGCCAGGAGGGCCTGTAAGTCATCCAAGCCCTTTCCCTCTCTCTCTCCCTCTCTCTCTCCCTCTCTCGCACAAGCCCTGGGAACTGTTTACACTTAGTACTGCTGGCTCTTCATATAGGCTAAAAACAGCTGTTTGGTTCACAGGCTGAATCAGCCAGAGCGCCAGCCTCCCTTTTCATAGCTACGGCATGACACAGCTTGGTAGATCTCTCCTCTGTGTGTGTGTGTGTGTGTCCTCCCCCCCCCGTCCTCCAAAACAACGTGTCCCTCTGTCTTTGAGGAAGCACATGTATTATATTAGTCCTGTGGAAGGCAAGGGTCACACTCCTGTCAGTAATTGAAATTATGTATGCGCTAACGGGATTACAGTGGCCCAGTGATTGAAAGGTGACCCTGCTCCCTTGTTCCACTGCTGGAATTCCAGAGGTAATGGATCATGAAAGGAGGCCTCCTCAGTACATGTAGACAGGCGGAGGAGCAAGGCAGGAGGAGCTAGGTGGAGTCAGAGTCACCAACAGTTTCACCCTCCTCACCTCATTCTCAGTGTTATTATGGGACGCTGCCCAGAACCAGTTATCATTCCGCTTGTCCCTGTCCCTCAGCCCTCAAGACCCAGGCTTTTGATCTCCGCCCTGTCCATGAATGAAGTCATCACAGTGGGCCAATCAAACCAATTTGGCCCATTTCTGGTAAAGGGTAAATGTCATTACTGTTTTTTTACAAGGTGAGGGAAGAAATGGTTAAGCATCCAGATGGTGCTTGACAGGTTACCAACTCAATTAACACAGACCCAATGACACCGGAGTCGTTTTCCAGCAGAGCCATGCAGGAGATCATATCAGCCCCCATTCACAAATCTGATTCAGTAAACTGTCATCTCTACAATTCTCCTTGAGTGCCTTATCTGTTCTCCAGGTAAAATCTATGTTTTTGTTGATGTTCATTACTGTAGCTTTTTACTTGAGAGATTGTGTTGCGTTTAAAACCTTTTCAACATTGCCAGCGGTTCTGATGCCTGTTCTTGTGTGAGATACTGATACTGCACCGTGATGAACTCTGTCCCTGGAATTGTTGCATGGCTGCTTGAGCTCGGCATTATCAACATGCCAGAGCACACGCTCTGTTGGGCTCTTTGTGAAAACCAGCCTGTGAGCTGGGCTCAATGCCTTTTTGTCATGCTGAGACAGTTGTCCGGTGAAGCTATGGCAGATGTGAGGAGAGCCCATCCACCCCTACCTACACTGCCTCCATGTTCTATAGCAGGGGTATTCAACACCATATGAGGTCCGGGGCCTGCTGGTTTTCTGTTCTAGCTGATAATTAATTGCACACACCTGGTGTCCCATGTCTAAATCAGTTCCTGATTAAATGGTAACGATGAACAAATGCAGTGGAACTGGCTTTGAGGTCCAGAGTTGAGTTTGAAAATTCTATTTTATCTTTCTCCCCAATTTTGTCATATCCAATTGGTAGTTACAATCTTGTCCCATTGCTGCAACTCCCATACAGACTCGGAAGAGGCGAAGTTCGAGAGCCGTGCATCCTCCATAAACACAATCCCGCCAAGCCGCACTGCTTCTTGACACAATGTACGCTTAACCCAGAACCCAGCCGCACCAATGTGTCAGAGAAAACACCGTACACCTGGCGAACGTGTCAGCGTGCATGCGCTCGGCCCGCCACTATTGTCGCGAGAGCGTGATGGGACAAGGACATCCCGGCCTGTCAAACCCTCCCCTAACCGGGACGATGCTGGGATAATTGTGCGTCGCCTCATTGGTCTCCCGGTCACGGCCGGCTGCGTCATGGCCCGGTATCGAACCAGAATCTGTAGTAACACAGCTAGCACTGCGATGCAGTGCCTTATACTGCTGTGCCACCATAGAGGCCTGGTTCTATTGTATCTTGATGAAGCAATGCAAAGTGAATTTTCCCAGGAAAAAATAGGGGGAGAAAAAATAAACGTTTCCCTGTGAATGTACAGGTAACTACCAAAATAATGGAAACACTTGAGTAAATGTTGGGATACAAAGTATATTGATAGCAGGTGCATCCACACAGGTGTGGTTCCTGATTGAATTAAGCAATTAACATCACATCATGCTTAGGGTCATGTATAGAAATGCTGGGCAGGCCATTATTTTGGCTAGCATGGCTATGCCCCCATAAGATGACAATGCCCCCGTCCAAAGGGCACGAGAGGTCACTGAATGGTTTGATGAGCATGAAAACGATGTAAACCATATGCCATGGACGTCTGTCATCAGATCTCAACCCAATTGATCACTTATGGGAGATTCTGGAGCGGCGCTTTCCACCACCACCATCAAAACACCAAATGACGGAATCTTCTTGTGGATGAATGGTCTTGCATCCCTCCAATAGAGTTCCAGACACTTGTACAATCTATGCCAAGGTGTATTGAAGCTGTTCTGACTTGTGGTGGCTCGAACACCCTATTAAGACACTATATGTTGGTGTTTCCTTTATTTTGGCAGTTACTTGTAGGTATCGTTTGATAAATATCTACTGAGACTTGGCATGGGACCAAAGACAACAAATCCCTCTGGGCCACGAAAATCATTCAGGCCCAACTCGCAGGGTGATAATGGGACATTGAAGTAGCCTGTGTGTGTGTGTGTGTGTGTGTGTGTGTGTGTGTGTGTGTGTGTGTGTGTGTGTGTGTGTGTGTGTGTGTGTGTGTGTGTGTGTGTGTGTGTGTGTGTGTGTGTGTGTGTGTGTGTGTGTGTGTGCGTGCGTGCGTGCGTGTGTGTGTGTGTGAAGCTTTTCCTTCATAATTTGTTGAGTATGAGGAATACGGCTCACTAATTCATGAAGCATCTTTAGAAGTTGTCTCAAACCGGTAAAAACACATGTGCCTCATGAAGACATTGAGATGCAGAACATGTTGGCTGAGGTTAAGAGGTGGAACAGGTGCAACTGCAATCATAGACACAAACTTAATGTGATCAATGTTTGATGTTTTTTATAGTGCGCGGCAAGAAATGTAGAGGTACATTTATTGTGGGAGTCATTGAATTCCAAGGCATTTGTTCACTTTTCCTTTGGTGGAGAGAATTGTCTTATTAATAAAAATATCTATTGAATAGAACCACATTATCATACATAAGATAAAAGCGAAACATACATTGAATCATTGAAGACTTTGTGTTTATAAAGTGGGAAAACTAAACTGAGGCAGACACAGACACAGCAGTTTTAAGTGAGGGTTAAAGATGTTCTTATCAAAATGGCGTCTTAGGAAGCTAAGAAGACAGTACGTGGCGGAGAGGAAACGCATTCAGCAGGGAGGGGTGTTTGACTCTCCACGCTGCTCCTCTATTGTTGTTGTTAGCCCCTTGCTGTTGTGACTGAGGTACCGGCAGCAGTCGTACACACCCCGAATGCTTTCTTCATCGTTCACACAACAGAATTCCAGCCATAACGACCTGTCCTCTCTTGGAAATAAACCCAAACACAGTCATGGGCCTGGCGGGGGGCAGGACATTTTCTGGATGGACGCCACGAACCAATCAATTCAGTCACTTTGCGGAGGCACTTGCCACTTTATTTGTAGATAGTAGATAAATAGCCCTTTATCATTGGATGGCGACCTATAAGATACAACTTCATTGTGGGATGTAGATCTACGCTACATTCAGAAAGTATTCAGACCCCTTCACTTTTTCCACATTTTGTTACGTTACAGCCTTATTTATTCTAAAATGGATTCCGTTGTTTTTTTCCCCTCATCAATCTATACACAATACCCCATAATAATATCACAATACCACATAATGACGAGCAGAAACAGGTTTTTAGAAAATACCCTTTACTCAGTACTTTGTTGAAGCACCGTTGGCAGCGATTACAGCATTGAGTCTTCTTGGGTATGACGCTACAAGCTTGGCACACCTGTAGTTGGGGAGTTTCTCCACATTCTTCTTTGCAGATCCTCTCAAGCTCTGTCAGGTTGGATGGGGAGCGTTGCTACACAGCTATTTTCAGGTCTCTCCAGAGATGTTCGATCGAGTTCAAGTCCGGGCTCTGGCTGGGCCACTCAAGAACATTCAGAGACTTGTTCCAAAGTAACTCCTGCATTGTCTTGGCTGTGTGCTTATGGTTGTTGTCCTGTTGGAAAGTGAACCTTTGCCCCAGTCTGAGTTCCTGAGCGCTCTGGAGCTGGTTTTCATCAAGGATCTCTCTGTAATTTGCTCCGTTCATCTTTCTCTCAATCCTCACTTGTCTCCCAGTCCCTGCCACTAAAAAACATCCCCACAGCATGATGCTGCCACCACCATACTTCACTGTAGGGATGGTGTCAGGTTTCCTCCAGATGTGATGTTTGGCATTCAGGCCAAAGAGTTCAATCTTGGTCATCAGACCAGAGAACCTTGTTTCTCATGGTCTGAGAGTCCTTTAGAAGTCTTTTGGCAAACTCTAAGCTGGCTGTCATGTGCCTTTTACTGAGGAGTGGCTTCCGTCTGGCCACTCTACCGTAAAGGCCTGATTGGTGGAGTGCTGCAGAGATGCTTGTCCTTCTGGAAGGTTCTCCCATCTCCACAGAGGAACTCTGGAGCTCTGTCAGAGAGACCATCGGGTTCTTGGTCACCTCCCTGACCAAGGCTCTTCTCCCACGATTTCTCAGTTTGGCCGGGCAGCCAGCTCTTGGAAGTCTTAGTGGTTCCAAACTTCTTCCATTTAAGAATGATGGAGGCCACTGTGTTCTTGGGGATCTTCAATACTGTAGAAATGTTTTGGTACCCTTCTCCAGATCTGTGCCTCAACACAATCCTATCTTGGAGCTCTAAGGACAATTCTTTCGACCTCATGGCTTGGTTTTGCTCTGACATGCACTGTCAACTTATATAGACAGGTGTGTGCCTTTCCAAATCATGTCCAATCAATTGAATGTACTACAGGTGGACTCCAATCATGTTGTAGAAACATCTCAAGGATGATCAATGGAAACAGGATGCACCTGAGCTCAATTTCGAGTCTCATAGCAAAGGGTGTAAATACTTATGTAAATAAGGTACTTCTAAAAACCTGTTTTCGCTTTGTCATTATGTGGTATTGTGTGTTGATTGATGAGGAAGAAAAATTTATTTAATCAATTTTAGAATAAGGCTGTAATGTAACAAAATGTGGAAAAAGTCAAGTGGTTTGAATGCTCTCTGAATGCACTGTATAGCTTGGGATGTAAGTCTATATTTTGGGATGTAGGTTTATATTATTGGTTGTACACTAGATAATGGAATTCTGATATGTTGCTGGCTATTACTGGAGGGACCTCTTTACTTTAATTATTTAATTATCTCCCCCTCCTCTCAGCTGTTCCTTGCAGGGCCACGCTGACTGAGTTAGTGCCTGTGCTGTTATGGGTTCATTGGGCTGGTATGTGGCAGGAATCTTTGGATCAAGGTAATTTCACACTGTTCAACATTTTCCCAGGCTGTTAAGCTTCCCTTTACCTTTGTGCCACTCGAAGAACGAGATAAGGAGTGACACATGTTGCCATTAAACACACACAGCATCCCTGCAGCACCCAGGGCTGACGCCACCAGCGGGGCAAAGGAACGACTTGAAAGACATGGACTATAAAATGATCTTCTGACACTCCAGTTTCCCAAAAGGATCATATTATTGCAGCCTGTCCAAGTGTGGTACGTGTGTAGTGCATTCATGGGTGGTACTGTAATAATGATGAAAGGGGTTGGATTTGTCATTGCAGAGGTCCAGAGTTTTGGGAGGGAGGCCGGGCAGGCGGGGCTGTCGTTTGTCTTTATCAGATACAATGAAGATAAGAAGGTGTGTTCTTATTGTTCTTATGAATAGTTTTTGTTATGTATATTAAAGTGTGTGCACGTGTGAAGGTTTGCGTGAACGTGGGTGTGCCTCATCATTTATGTCTACATCTGTGCCAGTGTCTGTATTCAACCAGCAGCACGTGTGTTATGGTTCTTTTGTAATCTTCCCAGACTGTTCCGTGTTATTATTAGATATACCAGATGAGTCAACACCTGATGGGTATGGTGGAAAATGAGAGGGGTATAATTGTTTAAGTAATCTAGTTATTCTCTACTATACCCAGGTCCTGCTCTCATGTACCATCTGTTTCTGCTGGAGACCTCCGGGGCCCTAACCTAACCACACACACTGCATGAAGATGGTGCCCTTACCCACTGTGTGTGTGCGTGCGTGCGTATGCGTGTGTGTGTGTGTGTGTGTGTGTGTGTGTGTGTGTGTGTGTGTGTGTGTGTGTGTGTGTGTGTGTGTGTGTGTGTGTGTGTGTGTGTGTGTGTGTGTGTGTGTGTGTGTGTGTGTGTGTGTGTGTGTGTGTGTGTGTGTGTGTGTGTGCAGGTGTTGGCATTGGGAATCAACAATGAGTTGATGACAATGAGCCCATCAACCCTTGAAACCCCAAGACTATCTGTTTCAAAGTCAATAGGAGAGCCTCTTAAACACAGCTGCAGTCAGAAAGGTTTCTGTGAGACAGGACTGCTACCTTATTCCCACCTTCTCAACTTGTGGAGAACACATAGTTAAACTTTTCATGTTTGCAATGCTTTTTGTCCGTTTGACAAATATAATGTCAATAGGCAGCGTTTTTCTTTGTTCCCAACAGGGAGGGGTGCATGAATCATACATTAAACATGATTCGCATGAATGCCTCACTCAGAGACAACAGTTCTCTTTCTTTCTGGGCAATTTGCAGCAAGTGTCAAAACTGGGTGTCTCTCAACTTGAATGCAAATATCTCTCTCTACTGTATGCTGTATGATCATAATTACAGTTGATGTGTTTATGAATGATTGACTTCAATTCACATAGTTCAATATTAATATTGGTCTTTAGAGACACAAAATGGCATTACCTCCCAGGGGATTGGCTGCCAGTCATTCCATCTGTTTCTCAATCTCTCGTTCTGTCTGTCTCAAACTGACATCTGTCTGAGGGAACATATTGAGGACACATCGAAGTATGAAGTTTGAAGGCCATACAAAGTTTTCACTCAGACAATAAAGGGTAAGTATTCCTTGTGAAGTAGCCAACAGGACAATCAGTTCATTAGGGCACAGAACAGAAAATGTTGTAAAAGTTTCGCAACAGACAAGGAAAATGTGTTTTTGTTATTGGACAGGTCCAGGTAGTCGCTCCCTTTTTGAGTCTGTTTTCTTCCATTTGGTGTCTAATGAACACTACCCATTGGACAGTACTGCATTACAATAAATGTTTGGGATGATGCACATTTGGTTTGTACATGGAGCTGAATGTCTTCAGGATGTTTTTACTCCCTCCGGACCAACATTCCAAATTGCCAGGAATCAGGAGGGCCGCCTTGTACAGAATTACACCGTGAGGGACACAACCTGCCCTCAGAGAGTCCTTGCATTCTGTTTCAAGGCCCCTCGGAGCAACAATGCCTTCGTTCTTATGTGTGGGTTGCAAAGGAAGGGAGGGAAAAGCTTGGGCTCTGGTATAGTATCAGTAAGCAGCTGTTGCATGAGTGACAAACTCAAGGGCTACCGATATGAACATGGGAAAATCCTAGGGAAGCAGGGGGTGAAGACAAAGCAGCAGATGAGCCTCTCCACTCAAAAATGTGCTGTTGTGTTCTTCTACAAGTGTGAGAAAGAAAGGAAAACCTATACTAAGTATCCTCTGGACGGCCAAGGGAATATTTACTGTCCTTCTCAAACTGTACCCCAGATCTTCCTCTCTTCTCCTCTCCCCAGTTTTGATGAGTCATTGAAAGGTTGTTGGTGGAGTTCAAAAGGTAGGGTCAAGCATGTGAGAGAGGAGGGTAGAAGGGGGGGGTAAAGAAAGGTAAATGAATAGCAGACTGGCTCTTCTCTGTTGTCGGAGGGAGGGTTTGGCTGGCTGGTGCTGTACAGACATCCTTATTGTCTGTCCAATGCAGGTAGATCAACACCAACTATGTTCTCTCTGTGTAGACACCCATACGTCCCTCAACACGCTGTCAGCAACCCCTTTGATAGATTCTGGCTGAATGTAAAAAGGTTGCTTTGAGTTATTAATGATGTTTTAACTTGTGTTTTCTAAACTTTTCAAGAGCTGTTTCTTTGACTGATTTTCTTGCTTTGAAAACGGAAGGGAAGAAACGACAGCCTCGTTTCTTCCCTTCCGTTTTCAAAGCAAGAAAATGTTGAAGATTTGTTGTATGACAACCGAGAATAGGCCTACAGTTACACGTTGTTTGTTTTTTTTTCTCTTTGTTCGTATTTTGATTGTGTCTTTTTCAAAGCTTTTTGGGGCACCAGCTAATATTGTAATATCAGTCATATGTTACAAGGTGTCACGACTTCTGCCGAAGTTGTTGCCTCTCCTTGTTTGGGCGGTACTCGGAGGTCGATGTCACCGGTCTTCTAGCCATCATTGATTCATTTTCCATTGGTTTTGTCTTGTCTTCCCACACACCTGTTTTCAATCCCATTCATTACCTGTTGTGTATTTAAACCTCTGTTTCCCCTCATGTCTTTGTCAGAGATTGTTTATTGTCATTGTTGTGTTTGTTGTATAGGTGCGGGACGGGTCCTCGTACCCATGTTTGTTTATATTCTGTTCTTATTAGTGTTATGGAGCATGTTACGTGGACATTCATTAAAAGACTCCATTTTACACTCCATTTGACTCTCCTGCGCCTGACTTCCCTGCCACCTATACACACGACTCTGACACAAGGTCCAGACTAATGCAACTTTATAACCGGTTGTAACCACCCCCACATAGCATATGAGAAGGTCTGCAGCGTGTACCTCTGTCTTCAGCATTGATTTATCTCTTTAACAGGGAGGGTATTCACCTTGCCCCAAGGCGTGGAGAGATGACAAATAAACGTTGTTCTTTTGCTCTTGCCCTTGTTTTTGGACATAATGAGATAAGAAATAATTTTCGGGAGGACATCTTTGCATAAAGAATGTCTGAGGGAGTCTACAGCCCTGGTCATTGGTGCCAACGTTGCAGTGTAACGTCAGTAATAGAATGGTGAGAATAAAACACGATTCTGAGACCATCCCACAGGTGCTTGAGCTTCCAGGGACAACCCTCACGAACTGAGTAGCTTGGTTTCTGAAAGACGTCCAGAGTATGGAAAGGGGTTGAGAATGTAGTCTGTAGCGTTTGCTTATCAATCCATTATTGCACGTACTTATTCCCACTAAATAGTCTTATGGCTGGTGTGTTTATTCTGCAGGAGCTGGCTCTCTAGATATCCCTCCTGTCCTCTCTCCATCTGTATGGCTTGAAATAACTTGCCATCCTCTCCCCATTGCTCTCACATATAAACGCAGGTCTCCTTTGCTGTGACGTTATGCCATTCCATCTTAGGGAAATGCAGTTGAAAATAGAATCAAGTCAAATGAATCGGTTTGATTGAATCAAACATGGATGTACGTGTTCCTAATCTAGTGTGTGAGGTTAAAAGTAGAATATGTGTATTTTTTTTAGCGAAATGTGCAGTGTTGGGTGGTCATGCGAGCTGAGTTATGGTGACCTGGCTTTCTGATTCTGTCTGTTATTGTCCAGGTAGCCTAACAACTGTACTCTGTCTGTATTCTACGATTAGACGAGATACAGGACATTGTTATCACCCAGTTGTATTGGCACTTCTTTGTGGATATCAGCAATAACATGAATGATCATTGGAGCATTGCATACAGCCGGGTATTATGGTATGGATAGATCTTTTGTTATTGCTTTACTCAGACATCTGCAGTTGTTCAACCACAACAAAATAACCCGAGGACGAGCTCAGTTGTGAGCTTTGACCAATGCGTTATAAGAAAATGATAAGCATGCATAAGGTGTTTTGAAGTAAAACATGTAGTAAATATAAATGATAGCATATTTTGTAGCAAGTCTCATGACCACCTAACACGCAGTGTTACTACATGGTTGTTACTACATGGTAGTAGTAATTTAGTATATTTTGTTACTTGTATGCGACAAGCTAAGGAGACTTTGGGAGTTATAACAGATGTTCAAGCTCAGGTGAATGCAGGAAATGGTTTGCATTACTTTGGAAGTATAAACAAAATAACTTGCCTGAGAAGGTTCTGCTTTATAGTGATATTTTACAGATGATATTGTTGAGATGACAATGTCAGGGGAGTTCCTAGTGTTAAAACGTTGTAATCAACTATTTGAATGGTGTGTTTGTTTCACTGGTGTATTATTTTGCTGATAACTGTTTTTCAAGTCAGCCAGTGTGGCAGTTACTGAATAGGGAACAAATGTAAACATGGGGCAGAGTGATTGAACCTCCTATTAATTGGAATTAACAGTGTATGCACATGGTTTTTGTTCAGCATTTCTGACCCTGTCATGGTTGATTTAGGGTCATCTTTTTTACATCAACAATATGTTAGATTTATTAGGATATTTTTGGGGAATATTTTCTCCGCTTTTCAGTTGTCACATGTAACACAAATCATTTGTGCTGTTTTTATAGTATAAACAGTAAACATGTTCACACCAGGCCAAAAGTGTGGAATAAGAGAACAAAATCTACTTCTATAAATAACATTAGTTTACATCTTAATTTAGGAAATGAATTAGTGAACTTTATTCATATATTATGTTATAAATAATTAAATGGTTGAATTTTTTTAAATATTCAACCAACCGATTCTTTAAATACTATTAACAAGGTTATCAATAACATTTCCACAGTCTTTTAAAAATAGTTTCAAAGATAAAGCATAATAAAAGAACAAACATAATATATATGATTTGTACCTACAGTCTGAAATGATATAAAGGCATTCAAACCAAGAACCTACAGAGTGAATTTGCCCCTTTCTGCCTTTTAGCCCTCTAATATGGTATGAGAGAGAAATCTAGTTACGTGTTCCATTTATTTGATTGTTTAATTAAAAGTAAAAAACTAAATGTGTTTTTTCATTCATGTTAATTATCTGGTTAGAAAGATGTTATTTGTCATGGCAGAACTGCACTAATTCCAGCTTGCCTCTGTTGCACATAGCTGCAGGTGTGTTAGAATGATCTCTAGGTATCCCACATTTCACGTTTTTCAAAACGTGCTTCTATCACATGCCATAATTGACATTCTCTATAAATCAGCCAACTTTCACACAGCCTAGTTTAGTAAGATTGGGGAAATGCCTTCTTTTTAGAACCTATTTTTGAACCTGTTTTGATAATTATTTTGTAGTAGTTTCAAATGTAGTTCCATGTAAAAGCCCAATCAACACATTAAGATTGTTTCATTGCTGCATAATTTATCTGTAAACATGCTCACAGGGAAGATAAACAATGTCAGAAATATGTTATAAACTGTTGTTGTAAAATTATATGCTTTTTATGAATTTGAAAAGATAACATATGGTATAGAACTTCTACATGGTTTTCACTTCAAATATGTTCATTTTCTGAATTGTGAACGTATAAATGTTTATTTTTCTTTTGATTTCAATATCCTCTTTTTTCAGTCTAATTTGTTTGAAAGGAGGCAGAGACTCACAACCTATAGTTTAGGCTACTGCTGTCATTTGTGGAGCATTGAAACCTTAAACTCATGAAGTTCCTTCCTGATAAAAATGCCCCTGTCTGTTTGTTTGACAGAGTTTAAAAGCATCTTAATTCTGGTTTTGGTCAGCAACCTACTTGTGCTTTTGGTATGCAGCCTAGCCTAGCCCAAATGCTAGCATTATCTTCCCATTATTTCAAAACCTTATGTAGGGCTGTATCAAGCCCCTTTGAGTGAGTGAACGTTGAGTGAGACAAACCATTGCAGTCACACTATGAGGTGAGATATTTTTTTAAACCTTTTTAACTCCGAATAAAGTTGAAAACAAACGTTGCATTGCCTTGTGTCCGCGCGTGTCCCCCATTTGGATATAATGTTAATTGAATGCATCCGGGAAATACCTTGCGCCTCGGCCCAATTCTGCTTTTGACGCTCAGCGCCTGTAATGACGTCATTACTCCGCGAAAATACAGCATGGTTCTTTCATACTTCTTCCAAACTCGATAAAGCTGCGGCAATACTTTTGTCTTCCAGATAAAAAGGAAATGGGCTCAAATGGGTACCTTTTGTTAGACATCTGCTGTCCAAGTAATTGATATTAAAGAGTAATTTCTGATGCCAGTGACAGGTGCATGAGCAAGTCATGAGATGCAGGCATTCAGAACATGAGCCGCCTTGAATAAATCACCGTTATGAAAGGCGGAAATATGAGAAATAAGTTGAAATTTTCATTTTATTGGGCATTATAACAAATCAAATGCACTTTGCCATCGGAGGATTTGGTTGAGACGCGTGGCCATCAAATAGTATCTGTCCGGTCTGGTGAGATGGAAACTTCCATCGGACATGATTGTGGACATGTTGGCTCAATTTTACTCTACTTCTGCATAGTTTTATGCATCCTATATGAACCTTCACGATCAGTCATTATGGCGCGGATGGGTTTGCACGATGTAGAATTTTGATTGCTTATTCTGTTTCTCTGAGGGGAGATTAATTTACCAGAGTGACTCGTTGAGATGCGTCAGGGACTGGAGAAGCAGGGGGAACCCCCTATACACTGCTTCCACACAACGAGCAACTTGCTGGATGTGTTGGCTGGTAGGCTAAACGCCTAAACTATTCTTCATTGAAAAACGTCCCGTATTGTCTTTGATGCCTACTCAAACGTTGTCATTTTTGTAGTTCAAAACATCCCAAAAGGAAGGGAAGATTTTAATCACTCAGTGCCTCATTCATGTAGGCTAGTTTTTCTTGTTGTTGATGGTCACAACAACATAAAAGGTTATCATGGAACCAATTAAGAAACAGTTGGGTGTTTTGAAGATTTGTTGCATGACAACCAATAATACAGTTACGTGTTGTTCGTTGCGTTTTGTCCTTATCTTGATCATGTCTGTTCCCAAGCTTTTTGTGGCAACTGCAAATTTTGTAAGATCATTCAAATGACACAAGGTCCAGACTAATGCAACTTTGTAACCGGTTGTAACTTGTAACCATCCGCACGTAGCATGAACAAGTTTGAAGCAGGTGCGTCTGTCTGCAGCATCGATTCATCTCTCTAACATGGAGGGTATATGGTATTCACCTTGCCCCTTCAGACCCATCACCCCTTGCCCACAAGACGTCGGGAGATGACAATGAACCTTTCTTATTGTGCTCTTGCCCTTGTTTTGGGGACTTGATGAGATAAGAGCACGTTTAAAGAATTTGCGGCAGGCCATCGTTGCATGAAGAATGTCCTTTTACTGGTGTGTATATTCTGCAGGAGCTGGCTCTCGAGATATCCCTCCTGTCCTCTCTCCGTGTGTGTGGTTTGGTATAGCTGGTCTCCTTTGCTGTGACGTAACATTTTATCATGGAACTAATTAAGAAACAGTTGCCTACTTGCAGCCGATGCTATATTTCTCTAATTTTTGCGTAGTAAACAAGTTATAGCAATTTTGATCAATATTGTAGTAGCTTATAGAACTGCTTTATACTTTTCCAAGTCAAATAGTTTTTTAGTTTCAACTTTAAAACGTGTGTGAGGTGGAGGTTTCATCCATATGGAATGTGTTGCTTTCCAATGTTTTTGTTGCTTGATAGTTGGATGTGATTTTACAATGTCACTCTATCCTAGGGTTACAATAACATCCGCTAATCGTGTGAATTGATAAATGGTCATTGCAGGAGTTGGACAGCCCTGGTGCTCGGAAGGTAGCCTATGCAATACAAGTCTGCCCAGTAACAATCGGCAAGCCTCGGTCGCACGCAGAATACCTATTGGCTATATGCAAATTGTGACAAGGGGAGGAAACAATCTCGAGACAAAAAATGCTCTAAAGAATCATTTCCTAGTTCTCTTACAAGTAGAAGAACAAAAGTGTTGCCATTCAGACCGATAGAGAGACCCACTCGAATGGAATTTAACAACTTTGATCGCACCGGGAGACTGCCCCCTCTGCATTTGAAACACAATCAATGCAGGATAGTCTAGTTGACTCATCTTTAGGGGTAGTTTATTATTAGAGACAAGCTTAAGCTTTTTTTGACAAACTATATCAGATCTGCTTAGTGCTCCTCCAAGATTACATAGACATATTTAACTGATCTCTATCACGGCAAGATGGTTGCCTATAATTAATTCTGACATGGGTCCTATATGTATCACTTTCTGCATATGAGTGTTAAGATCACAACCTCAAAAATAGGTATTATATGTATATATTAATACATACTGTTGTCCAATACAGAGCATAGGCTGTCATCGTGGTGTTATCTATAAAATAAGTTTGTCGCAACAACTTTTCTATGCTGCAATACATTTCCTAGAACGCTATCTCATTCAACCACATGCGTACGGCTTCTGCTGCTATATAAAATATACTGTATATGGTATATGTGTGTGTGTGTGTGTGTGTGTGTGTGTGTGTGTGTGTGTGTGTGTGTGTGTGTGTGTGTGTGTGTGTGTGTGTGTGTGTGTGTGTGTGTGTGTGCGCGCGCGCGGGCGTGTGTTTGTCGGCGAGTCTGCGCGGGCGTGTGTACGTCTGCGAGGGAGGGAGGGGGCGACTATAAGTTCATCAGATAAAAGAGAAAGCAAATGAACAAGGAGTAGTTTTGCTTTTAATAAACTGAAATAGAGAAATAAGATTATCCTAATGCATGTTTATAAAGTTGTACAATTGGAACTATTCCTATTCCTACATGCATAGCCTACATGCAACATCCCCTATGAATGCAGAGAAACTGTTCCCCTGACGAGTTTTAACTCAAGCACTTGCTGGATTTATTTATGCATACATGAAAATCGTATAATTAATCAATTGATATAAATATAGACTTTTATCCAAGTGAATTGTCTCTATTTGTACATTTGACACATGGGTGGGGGTGGGGTTTTGTTTGTGGTCATATAGATTTTTATCATGATAAAATAAATAAATATAAAGTATATAGTTGTAAAGTAAAAGTGTAGCCTAGAGAAAAAAGTAACAAATGTTTGATGAGAGCATGTTGCGTCTGGGCAACTGCTCTACATAATGAGATTTGCGGCTTGCGTCATGGTCAGTAAAGGCAGGCTTCAAACGTATCCAGCCAGAAGAAAGTAGAAGTGAACTGTGGGGGAGAGGAAAAAGTTCGCAAGGAGAGGCAGGACAACTCTTGGGAGCCCTGCAGTCTCACTTTATGCCTCCAAAATACTTTCTTTCCAGTTTATTTGCATCTAGTAATATTGCTATAGTATTTTCACAAGAATAACCCAACTTTTTCAAAACTGATACGACCATGGAGCTGCTTTGCCTCGAAGTGGACACCATCGTCAGAGCTAGTCTTGATCCGAATCTTCTGTGTGATGACAGGGTATTACAAAGCCTGTTGACCATTGAAGAACGTTTTCTTCCACAATGTTCTTATTTCAAGTGCGTTCAGAAAGATATTCAGCCATTTATGAGGAGGATGGTTGCGACTTGGATGCTGGAGGTTTGTACCGAAACACTTCAACTCTAGGCTATTTCCGTGCCTACGACTCATCTCAAAACACTAACATCGGACTTTTCACTGTCATTTTGTCAGGTTTGCATGGTATGAGAAAGAGGGTTGCATATCACATTGCCATATAGACAATCGTGATAGTATATAATCAACTACTCGTATTTATATGATTTTATTATCTGTAGCATATTTGAACCAAGTCACTGGCGATTTTGATAGAGATATATAGGCATGTGGTTACAGTGGTGTATATCACCAGATAAAGTTGTTCTTTGCATATGTCTGATCTATGAAATGTGCCCTGGGTTATTTTGTTATGTTCTAGATTGCCAAAATATTTCCATGCACACGTATGCAGTTAATCCTTGCCCTATTCTAGCCTATATTCTAACGCCATATTGGTTTCTATTGGAACTGTTGCCGTTTTTCTGACGATTTTACAGTGTCATAAACGCCATAACAGCAGTTGAAACGTGTCCAGAGTGAAAGAGCAGTGTCTAATCTACATAGTCATAATTGAAAATATGCTGAAATATGTAGCAAACATTTTCTATTTATTTTTTAAATATCGGATCGCGGAAGGGGCGCGGGCCTATTTGTTCCTCTGGTCTCCGCATTGAAGTCCGTCACCCAGGAATTAAGTTAGATTTTTTACACTTTGTTTGACATAATCAGTTGGGAATGGTCTGAAAAGAAACCCGACCGTCTGAGCTTTATTTTCATGTAAGAGTTATTTAACTAGGATTCATTAAAGATTTTATATTAATTTAGGAAAAAATATTTCGACCTGGCGGTGACGCACTCGAGAGCAACCGCATGCTTCTTCGTTTTCAATTTGACAATTATTTCGCATTGAACTTCAAATGTCATGTTTATCAATTGTCGGGTCTGATGTGAAAGACATTGGTGTTCATTATGATGTGAAAACGATAGATGTAGACAATTTATTAATATTTTTAAATATTTTATGAAAATATGACGAAGGAAAAAAAAGAGTTTCCGTATAGGCTACTGTGGTGCCTGGGTGTTTTTTGGCTGGGGTGATTGTGACTTGTATTCATTTCTTACTGAATGAACTGAAGGAAGTCGTGTGCATTGACAGCCTATGCCGGAGACCTTTTTCAAACATAGAAAATAATCCATTTAGAATGTATTGATGATGTCGCAACAAACAACTCTGGGCTGGGCTCAATTCTTGGCCAAGTCCCAAAGCGTATCAAAGAATGGATATGCATATCTGGCTATTACATTATTTCCATCATTTCGTTATGATTTTTATGTTTCACATGAATTGAACAATTGAAATTTTAATAACTGGAATTTGATGATGCCAAATGCTGCCCATTGTCACATTGTCGCCTCTCTCTCTAGGTTTGTGAAGAACAGAAGTGTGAGGAAGAGGTTTTTCCCTTGGCAATGAACTACTTGGACAGATTTTTAGCCGTGGTTCCAACCAGAAAGTGTAATCTGCAACTTCTTGGAGCAGTTTGCATGTTCCTTGCATCCAAACTGAAAGAAACTCGTCCATTAACTGCGGAGAAACTCTGCATCTACACAGATAACTCCATCAGACCACAGGAGTTGCTGGTAAGCAGTTGGTTTCTGCCAACAAAATGATTCCATTTCAGATTGTTATTATGACATTTGTTAAAATTTCTATAAAACTCATAGCTAATTGTTAATGTAATCAATGCTTATGCTATGAGCCATATCTCAAAAGCCACCTATATTTTTTTATATTTATTCATATTCTTTTCTTGTAAAAACTAAGTTGGCCCTATTTACATGCATGGAGATTCATGGAGATCATCAGCAATCCTAGATTTATCAGCAAACCTAGATTCCATGTAAATCAATTGTTTATATGACCATTTTTGGCCCCATCACTGTAGGACCCAGAGTGTGTCCCCCAAGAGCTCTGTAATATTGGACTGTACAGTCGGTTTTTGTACAGTGGTCTCCATCGCCATCTAGTGGCAAGTATTTGCAGTAGGTCGAGGTCAGTGTTGAATTGAAGCCAAGTTTTGGATCAAGCCAGTGATCTTCAGAGGCTGTAGTATACAGAGAGGAAGTCTCACATTTTGATGGTCCTGGCAAACACAGTTTTGTCGTTAACCTCAAAAGTTTGTTTCACTCAAGGTTTGTCCTCACAGAATGGACACTGTTACTGTTTTTTTGTAGATCCTGCTTCAAAAAGCACCTTTTCCAATGTGGCAGAATAAAGATGTTTATTACATGCATACAATACTTTTGACATTACAATTTGGCATGAGATTTGTTAGTTGGATGACTTGGCTGTGGGTGCTCACAGCAAGGTTTCACTTGACCTGGTGTGATCACATCCTGCTTGTCTTGGTTATGGTTATTTCTGCAGTCCTTGGTACCCCAAAGTTAGAGCCCTTGGCAAGGTCATAGGGTCATGGTGGACCAGACCTACCAGTTGTTAGATAGTTCATCCCCAAGCGGTGGAGGTGAACATTTAAATAGTCTGTTTTTCACATCAGAAAAGTATTCCCTCTGCAACGTTTTATAAACATCATTTAATAAACAACAGTGAATCCCACTCGTGGTGTGAAATAAGTCACATATGATTCAGCCGTGGAGGCTGAGAGCTCAGGGCCTGCCTGGGCCTGGCCTGGCTCCTCAGTTGATTCCTGCAGCCAGCGGCACTGTTAATTAAGATGGGGTGCTGCTGATCCCAACTCTTTGTTACTAAGTAGGTATGGGCTGGAGATGCCAGCCATTCCCTGTGATGACAGGCCCTGGACCAGTTTATTGGCTAGGCGAGACAACCTCAGCAACTATCTGTCATTGTTTGTCATTATATTACATGCTGACAGAAGCAGGATTAACATCAGGTGAAGAACTCCCTTTAGCTGGGAACCGGGCTGGGCTGTATCCACCCGTACTCATGTTGTTTAGGCCTGGGTGAGAGGAGAAGTGGTGAACCTTGTCCTTGAGATGGTTTCATGTGGGCTGCCTGGGTGTGTTCACAGCCAGCTTCTCTATAAGGCAGTCTTTTGGCTCACAAATAGGCACAGGAAACAGGAGATCAGCTGCTCAGCCCATGTGATAGTTTTTTGGCCCCATCTTTGGTAACAATTTCTTGTAAAAGAAACCACAATGTCACCCAGAAGGTGTGACCCGGAAGCACTGCATGGAGGGTGTGTTGCAAAGCTCTCCCTCTCTTCTTCCCTCTCTCTTTCTCTCTCTCTCTCTCTCTCTCTCTCTCTCTCTCTCTCTCGCTTTCTCTCTCTCTCGCTCTCTCTCTTTCTCTCTTTATCTCTCTCTCTCTTTCTCTCTCTCTCTGTCGCTCTGTCTGTCTCTGTCTCTCTGCCTGTCTCTCTCTGTCTGGGAGAGAGAGAGGGCGACACTCCGCACTGCGGAGTGCGGACAAGAGTTAGGTCGTAGTCAGGGCCATCTATCTATACAATTCCTAATTGAGTCCTTGAATTCTAACCGCAGAATCAAATTTGTCAATGGCCTCTTTCACAGCGGTATCTGTGGTATTGTTAAGAAGTGACACACTGAACCTTAGCAGTTTGCAACCGTTCTATGTAAGTTGAGAGGGAAATGCAACACCCTGTGAAACTGAAGTGGGGATATCATAGGGAAGTATCATCTGGATGTTAAGTGCCGCTTGCGCCATCCAGTGTGTGGTCCCCTTTCAGAAGAGAGGAGAGATACAGTTCACCTGAGATTGGGAATCGAATTTAGTCATCGGTCCAGAGTTACCGTGTCATGGAGCTCTGAGAGCAGTTAATGGCTGCCACATTGGACCGGCGTCATCTCATGACTAAGAACCATGTGGCTCTCTGAGGGGGAAAATCACTAGCTACTAGTCACAAGGACAGTCCGAACCACACAATTCCCCCCAAATTAGTCACCAGCTCCTTCCGTTACTCACCCTTTCTTCTCTAAGAAAGCGAGGGCAACCGTACAACTTAAACATAACCCACCCCCATGTAAATTAAGCTCGGCCTAAATGTCATTGGCTATTACTGATAGACATTGGGAAAGGGCAGTTGAGGCTACAGCTCACAGTTGAAAGTCAAAGTTAATTAGGGCTGGTGAATCTGTCACTTATAGTGTTGCATTTGTTTTATTTGAAGCATGTACTTTTATGCTGTTAATGTCCAACATTAGGTATAGAGTTGTTTTGTCTGTGTTCCTGGTGAGCTATAAATCATTGTAAATTAGCTCTGTTTGGCGTTTGTTTAACATTATCGAATACAGAGCCAGTATCAATGTTCATATAGATGGGGTGGAATGAATTGTTAGGTGCCCAAAGTAGCAAAGCAGGCCATAACTGTGGAAAATGGAATGGCTCCCAGCAGCTAATGACGAAGGTAAAACCATGCTATCCTGTGCTAACCTATTTGCTGTGCATTTTGTCATGCATTTGTACATGTAAAATTGATACTGTGTCATTCATTCTGCATAGACAGTTGACCAAAAGGTCAGCCATATAGCTAGGAACCCATTCATTGTCTCTGTTGGCTTGAGCATGTTAGTAAGAGCTAGTCTCAGAGTCCCCCTCCACCCCCATCCAATCCCCAGAACTCACAGGTCTCTCCTGAGGAAAGTCCCAGATGCCAAACTACTAGACGAATGTTGTGAGGTCACCTGCGTTCGGGTGTCAGAGCTGCTGTTGCCTCAGCCAGCCTGCTTTGCTCTTTTTCCTAGCCAGGGAGAGTAATATAATAATGATCTTTCTCTTCTCAACCACTCCACCTTCTATGCTGGGTAGGCCAGCATAGGGCAAGGCTAGGGCAAGGCTAGGGGCTCACACAGGCAAAGAGACAGCCTGCCACATACAGTACAGCCTCCTCGGGCCTGGCTCGGTGTCAGCCAGGGTGGTGCCGTGTATATACAGAATGTTTAGCCTAATAGCCTCTCTCATCCTAACACAGTCTCTCCTCTCTCTCACTTTCTGTTTTAGGAGTGGGAGCTGGTGGTGCTGGGGAAGTTGAAGTGGAACCTGGCGGCTGTCACTCCAAATGACTTCATAGAGCACATTGTGAGGAAGCTGCCATTGCCCGAGGAGAAGTTAGTGCTGATACGCAAACACGTGCAGACCTTCATTGCCCTCTGTGCTACAGGTACGACAGGAAACAATGTTGCATTCTGTATTGTTACTAAAGTCTCTCTGGGGGACAATGATAGCATTTGAATCGAAACATTTATGTTCTCAACAGATGAGCCAATGGGGATGTGGGTTGCCATCTGATATCACTTTTGTCTTGCGTTTATTTTTTGGGCTCCCGAGCCACGTTTTGCAAGTCAGAGTGATAATGGATGTGCTGCCAAGTCAATTAGGTGCTGATGTCTTGCGTCAACATAGTTGCAGCTGTTGCAAAATATCCTCGTCTCCCATTCTCTCGACGCAAAATCGAAATCCCATTCTAATCAACAATGACTGGAGGAGCCCCATTCAGGTTGCTTTGTGGGCCCCGTCATGCAGTGTCGTCACGCCTTATAACTTAAGTGAGATGTATTACCTCCTTGTGTAAATGTGTGCGGCTGAGAAAAGCATGTGTCATGGAGGACGTGTACCTGTGAGAGTCTCATGTCCGCGTCCGTCATGTTTCTCTCTCCCGGCTGTGGCGTCTGGTACGGTCATGTTCTCGAGGCATATCAGTGGCTAATAGAGCATGGAGTGACACTTCAAAGGGCAGGGGCCTGGTTTAAGGGACATGTGCGTGTTCCCGTGTGCTCCGCGTCCAAGGGACGATTTGACGGGGGTGGGGCCTGGACATTGTCTCCTCTGCTCTCCAGGTTGGATTGTTTCTTTAAGATCAAACATCGAGCCGTGGGAGTGACAGAAGGTATGATCTGAAGAATTGGAGAGGAGGAGTGTGGCGAGAGCAAAAAAAAAGAGAAAGAGGAGGAGTATATTGTTCCTGCAGTGCCGGATAGTGAGGCACGTCATGTCGTCATCGCTCTCTTCGTCTCCCCATCTTCTCACGCCTCCCTACTGCTTGGGGGCATGATGACTTTCCCATGTTCAGGGAGTGTTTGTGGGGCAGGTTCTCCCAGCACACACCCCAGCAGTATGGGGGGTAATGGGATCCAGAGCTGCAGCAAGGCTTCCCTCTCCCTCCCAGGCCCCCCCGGACTCCACCCCAGTGTTCCACCTCTGGCCCCACAGGAATGCTCCCTACACTCCTTTATGGGTGAGATCCATGTGGTTTTAGAGGAGTGTGTGTATGGATGGATGGAAGGGAGCTAGGGTGACAGGTCTCTAAACATTGCCACTTTTGATGTGGAATCCCTTTTCTGATTGTGCAATTGATAGTGTATGTTGTGAAAGACGGAGAGCACATTGATGGTCTCCATGGGAACTGGCCAGAGTCCCATTGAAGACATGGAATTTTCCATCTCTCACTATACTCTCTCTCACTCTACTCTCTCACTCTCTCTTTCACTCTCTTTTCCTGCCTCTCTCTTGTTCTCCATTTCTCTCTCTCACTTTCTCTCGCTCTCTTTCTCTCCCTCTCTCTCTTCCTACCTCTCTCTCTTTCTCATTTTCTCCTTCTTTCTCTTCTGTGCCAATGGAGAGATTACTGTGAGGAACGACTGTGTCAGTGATCGGACCTATTCCCAAAGCAACATTGTGCAAGGCTCCCAGTGCACTTTGTCCTTAATTGCTTCAATGAGGCAGTGGATATACACATACGAGTCTCGTGGAGGAAGATGTCTTCCCGACGTCTTGTAGAAGGGAGCCTTGCTGCAGATAACTGGGATTAGCAGCAAGCCATTTTGTCTGAATACTCTCAGATCTGTATCCAGGCAAAGAGTGAGTTGAACAATTTGTTGCATCCGAAGATCTCTGGGAATTCAAAACCCATTTTGTGCAACGTTCCCAGCCATAAATCAACTCAACTATCTGGTGAGAATCCTCCCAGAGAATCCCCCTCCAAACATGCTGAGAAGGTGACGCTGGAAGAGGAGGTTTCTAAGGCTTTGCTATTTGCAAGAGAGTTGACAAAGGATCACCTGGGGCCTCAGTATTTCATGCATAGAAGAGATTGAACTCACCCCCACCTCCACCCCCTCTTCTTGGGAAACTTGCATAAACCAAGCCTTCTGTTTTCAAGGGAGTGAGAGAAAGAGAGAGGAGAGGTGGGGAGACAAAAACGCCTCTCATTTTAATGGTTCCTCTCTTTTGATGGAAAAGTTCCGTTCGAGGCACTCGGTGGGGATCTGGTCAGATGGCGACGGCGGGCCAGGCGGCGCAGGCCGTTTCAGTATTAATTAATAACGCGGGAGGTTCCATTCAGCACTATGCAAATAGTCTAGGGCTCTGCTAGAGCCCAGGAGAAAGGAGACAAAGATCCAGCCCTACATTTCATATGCAGAAGCATGTAAGGGTCAGCACAGCGGGGGCACTCCATAGGAAACACCAGCTTCTCCCCAGGGCAGCCTACAGGATAATGGTGGAGAAACAAGCTCATTAAGGGAGATTATGGCCTCCTTCTTCCACAGAGACACCAAGCACTGCTTGCCCCCCCCCCCTCCCCCTGGTCTCTTGTCCCATTCTCTTTCAATAGACTTAAAGACGGGGTTGGGGAACGAAACAGATAGGCCTGAACATGTCTGATGATAATCAGATCTATCCTACTCTACTGGAGTCATCCTGAGAGATACCGCGCCGTGTGGTCAAACATGATCGAAGAGACCTGCTGCAACATGCAAGGAGATGTGCCTTCGACAGCAGTTAGTGTGACAGTGACCTAAACTAGTGTGTCACGAAGCCCTGGAGTCCACCCGGGTTAATAGGCAAGATGGAGTAACACAATGGATCTGTTAGACCCCATCAGGTTGTCAGTTAGCCTGTTTGGACACTCTTGGGCTCCCCAAGCACTTGATTAGAGTGTAGAATACCGTGTAATTAGGTTTCCTGCTGTAGGTAGGGAGAGTCAGTCGTTAGGTATCTCAAATATGCCCTCTCATTTTCTTCCTGAATGCCTGTTGGATGGAGAGTTGGAGAGTCCCATAGCTTCTCTAGTGAGATACGATTCAGACTCTACTGGACTGCATGGCAGAGGTCCTTCATCTTTATTACCAGTGTTTGTTAACTGAAAAAGCTTCAGATTTGATTAGTCAGAGCATCCAATAAATTGCCCTCCTCCTTCTCCTCCATCCAACGATCCTCTCTCCGTCTCCGCCTCCGTCCGCTCCAACTCCATTGATGTCTTCAGCATCAATGGAGGACTGGAGGAAGCTTTCTCACAGTATGCACACAGGAATGTGATACACCGTGTGTCATAGAATGGTATGTCCTGAGCTAGCCTCACTTTACTGTGGTAATCAACACCTTATCTGAAAGACTGGGAGCAGTTCGCCCATACATCCACCACAAGGCCAAGGAATTCATTTGAAGACGTTGCACTTGTCCTAGCAAGTCTCTGATTTGAGCCTCTACCTACTTCAAATAAAATCAAATGAATTTATATGGCCCTTCGTACATCAGCTGATATCTCAAAGTGCTGTACAGAAACCCGGCCTAAAACCCCAAACAGCAAGCAATGCAGGTGTAGAAGCACGGTGGCTAGGAAACACTCCCTAGAAAGGCCAAAACTTAGGAAGAAACCTAGATAGAGGAACCAGGCTCTGAGGGGGGACCAGTCCTCTTCTGGCTGTGTCGGGTGTAGTCGGAAGTTGTACTTGTACAGTTGAAGTCAGAAGTTTACATACACTTAGGTTGGAGTCATTAAAACTTTTTTTTCAACCACTCCACAAATTTCTTGTTAACAAACTATAGTCGGCTAGGACATCTACTTTGTGCATGACACAAGTAATTTTTCCAATAATTGTTTACAGACATATTATTTCACTTATAATTCACTGTATCATAATTCCAGTGGGTCAGAAGTCTACATACACAAATTTTACTGTGCCTTTAAACAGCTTGGAAAATTCCAGAAAATGATGCCATGGCTTTAGAAGCTTCTGATAGGCTAATTGACATCATTTGAGTCAATTGGCCTACCTTCAAACTCAGTGCCTCTTTGCATGACATCATGGGAAAATCAAAAGAAATCAGCCAAGACATCAGGAAAAAAACTGTAGACCTTCAGAAGTCTGTTTCATCCTTGGGAGCAATTTCCAAACACCTGAAGGTACCACATTCATCTGTACAAGTAATAGTGCGCAAGTATAAACACCATGGGACCACGCATACCACTCAGGAAGGAGACGCGTTCTGTCTCCTAGAGATGAACATACTTTGGTGTGAAAAGTGCAAATCAATCCCAGAACAACAGCAAAGGACCATGTGAAGATGCTGGAGGAAACAGGGACAAACGTATCTATATCCACAGTAAAACCAGTTCTATATCGACATAACCTGAAAGGCCGCTCAGCAAGGAAGAAGCCACTGCTCCAAAACAGCCATAAAAAAGCCAGACTACAATTTGAAATTGCACATGGGGACAAAGATCGTACTTTTTGGAGAAATGTCCTCTGGTCTGATGAAACAAAAATTGAACTGTTTGGCCATAATGACCATCATTATGTTTGGAGGAATAAGGGGGAGGCTTGCAAGCCGAAGAACACCATCCCAACCGTGAAGCACGGGGGTGGCAGCATCATGTTGTGGGGGTGCTTTGCTGCATGAGGGACTGATGCACTTCACAAAATAGATGGCATCATGAGGATGTAAAAGTATGTGGATATATTGAAGCAACATCTCAAGACATCAGCCAGGAAGTTAAAGCTTGGTTCCAAATGGGTCAAATGTACAATGACCCCAGCATACTTCCAAAGTTGTGGCAAAATGGCTTAAGGACAACAAAGTCAAGGTATTGGAGTGGCCATCACAAAGCCCTGACCTCAATCCTATAGAATATTTGTGGGCAGAACTGAAAAAGCGTGTGCGAGCGAGGAGGCCTACAAACCTGACTCAGTTACACCAGCTCTGTCAGGAGGAATGGGCCAAAATTCACCCAACTTATTGTGCGAAGCTTGTGGAAGGCTACCCAAAACGTTTGACCCAAGTTAAACAATTTAAAGGCAATGCTACCAAATACTAATTGAGTGTATGTAAACGTCTGACCCACTGGGAATGTGATGAAAGAAATAAAAGCTGAATTAAATCATTCTCTCTACTATTTTTCTGACATTTCACATTATTAAAATAAAGTGGTGATCCTAACTGACCTAAGAGGGGGATTTGTACTAGGATTAAATGTCAGGAATTGTGAAAACTGAGTTTAGATGTACTTGGCTAAGGTGTATGTTAGGAGTTTTTTTCTAAGGGGGCGGACATTATCCACGAGGAATAACATCTGAGGTTTGGAAGTAAAGTAAATGTTAGTGGCTGGTGGGTTTTGAGTTTGACCTGAATGTTGTTCTCATGACATGAGAAATCTCCCTGAGCACAGCTGGGGTTTCTGGGTAAAGATGCCTCGGGTCAGCTGTTTATCCAATCTTATCGGTTGAATCCTGTCTAGAAACAAAACACAAGAACAGAAAGCCAGGGAAGAGGGATTCTAACTGGGCTCCAAACAAAAGCTGCCAATTCATATTCTTCCAGATCGGAGGGGTCTGCGTCCTCCCACGCTAAGCCAGAGTGCTGTTGCTCAAGTCTCTGGGTCGCGGTGGTGCAACACTGAAGCAAGTTGTTACAGGATCCAACCGTTAAGGAGGATTCCTGTTTTTGTTTCTGGCAAATCACTGTGCCTTTGGGGCTGTGCTGTGGTGACCCAAAACTCCTTTCGTCTTTCAGGGTTTCTTTTTTTCAGTTGGAGTCGATCTGCTATTATGGAATAGGCAACGTTATGAAACCTGCGGAGATAAGAGTGGCAGATTAATATTTCATAGGAAAGGAACTTTCTCTTTCTATGCTACAGTAAGCATACTGCAATACAAGTCAAAGTTCACAGTTGTGAAGCCTGTAGTGCCTCATCTCTCTAACCCATGCTAGTTTACAGTCTAACTAAACGTCTGTGAACGTTGTGTTGACTACCTGGCCCTCTCCATTAGTGGTGAGAAACAGCATAATGCCAGGCCAAAATGATGTTTGTCTATGACCTTAATGAATCAATAGGGCCCAGGTCCTCAAAATGTACCTAGTAAGGAAAATAATAATACACTTTAATAATAATACACTTTAATAATACTTTAAAACCTTTTGGCTCTTACTCAAGTTTAAATGTGTAAACAGTGCATCTCACCCACCCAGGAGTTGGCCCTGGTGAGCATGGCAGGCCAGGCAGGCAGGCTGGGTGAGCAGAGTGGACAGGAGAGGAGGCCTAGGGATGGATGCTGTGGAGGGGGGAGGAGAATGAGCCATTGAACGGGGGTGAGAGATCTGAAGGCCGGGCCAGCCAGCCGCTGCTCGCAGGGAGCTTTCCGTCGCAGGCGTCCCCACTCAGGCTACATACACTGTTTATCTTCTGCATGAATATCAATGAGGCTAGCCTAAAATACGGCCATTCTTCCCCCACTACACGCAGCAGTCACCACTGACCCACCAGCCCCAGAGTGACAGGCTCCGTCGGCTGCACGCGTATGCCCCTTGTTCTGCAACAGACCTGTCTTGTCCTCTGGGGGCCAAAAATCTGCTTGCTGCCCACTGCTCCACTTAGGCCCCTTGCTTATTTTGTGTGTTCATGAGCGTGCGCACATATAGGCTTACAATGGGTCCATGTATGCCTTTGTCCCTTTTTTCACTATAGAAAGCTCTGCTGTTAAAGTCGTGATGTAAAGCTCTGGGTTCTCTGCCCTCGTTCCTGTTGGCTGGAGGTTGTCTTTAATAAATCGGCCCGTGGCAGTGGCCCAGCAGCTAACCCAGGGGTGTATAATAAGTTCATTTATTTGTCAACACTGAGCCACAACATGAGAAAGCGCCTGGCTCCGCACGTTTAAAAGGCTGCTATCAAAGGACCTACCTCTTTGAGTTGGAGAGAGAATAAAGAGAAAAGGAAGCACTCCCCTTCAGCGCCACACACACAGTTTGCTTCTGCCGTGGAGTATGGCAATATGTAAATGTGCCGGCTGTTTCTCTATGGCCCTGTTCACTCCTCAAGCCCATAGGTGGTCCGGCTACAGTGCAATAGCTGTGTGGGGAGGTGGGAGGGCTACATTTTTCTTCTACCAAAAACTCAAAAGGGTCCGGACACGGACTAGAGAGCAATGTGCAGCAGAGCGTTGTCCCCTCCCCCCACATACACACACACACACACACACACACCCGCTCCTCCCTCCTTGTCCCCTACTCTCCCACTTGTCCCTACTCCCCCCTTCCCCACTACTCTTTGTACAGCCGTCGGATAGAATTGGTATCAGTGGAGAGGGTCTGTTGCCTGGTCTCTCAATTGGGTGAGATGAGGTGATGATTTCAGACAATGGAGCCACACACTCTCCTGCCTTTCCTCTCTCAGGCCTGCTGCTGGCTGCACTCAATCAATATGCAAATAAATAGGAGCTCCGATAACACAGGTCACTGGCTGTTGTAGTAACAAGGAGCTGGGCATGTATGTCACCTCAACCAGCTTGTTTCTGGAAAGAAGGGACAAAAATACAGGAGCAGAGAGATAGACAGTGGAGTGATGGAGGGAAGAAATTGAAACTTGGGGGGGGGGGTGACAGGCTTAAAGGAGTAGAAGGATTTTTTTTCTCTCCCTTCCTGGTCTCCTGGCCCGTTCTCGAAGCTGTCTTATTTGCATTATGAATGACAGTGAGGGGAGCTAACAAGGTTCTTGGTCTTTGAGACGCACGCCTGTGACCACACGTGGAAAAAGGACCTACAGCAGTGAGCATTGGCAGAGGGACTGTGGATCTTTATCCCGCCCTTTCTAAGCGCTATGGGGCTTTTTTTCAGCCAGCGCACGGTTTACTCAGGAGCTGGAAGAAAAGGTGCCAGACCAGGGAAGGTGATTGGGGCAGATGGGTGGAGGAGCAGGGGGGTTTGGGGTTTTGCCTTTCAGCTATTTTTTACAACCCTCATTACACAGGGCCCTGGTCATTAGTGGGAGCCAGAGCTAAAGTGGATTATTTATGACCGCCAGATTAGCCAATCAGATTGTCTCTAGGGGGAGCGTACTGTCTGTACCCCTATTGTGTCCCTTGAAGAAAACTATTCACGTCTCACTCATTAAATGTAGTGGCATTTGATGGCTCACCTGTAGTGTGTGTGTGTGGTGTGTATCTCTGGAAGTGTGAACCAGTGTAAATGTGTTTGAACTGGGGATATGTTCCTCTAAAATGGACATGTTTTAAAGCTTTACTGCTGGGTACCTTTTTGAAATCGGTTTTACCTCTATAGAACTGTTTTTGAGCAGATGGACAAATGCTTCCTCCATTACAGCCATTTAGCCTTAAAGTACAACTTTTTCATGCGTGTGTATTTGCATATGACTCATCTGCGTGTTTTTTTTTGTCTTCCAACAGACTTCAACTTCGCAATGTACCCCCCGTCCATGATCGCCACAGGCAGTGTGGGAGCAGCTATCTGTGGCCTCCAGTTGGACTCGGGTGACCAGTCACAGTGGGGGGACAGTCTCACAGACCTGCTGGCCAAAATCACCAACACTGAAGTGGTGAGTGACCTGTCTTTCTATCCAAATCTGATTTAGGAGAATGCTCTTTCAAATGATTTGTAATTTGTTTCGTGGATATTTTCTCAGCCTGATCAGTAGAGTAAGAGCAGAGGTTGACGTCTATTCACGGACTCTTTCTTAGAAGCATTATTCAGTTGGGTATATCTGAGTACCTGCACTTACAGTAAAGTTAATTTGAAATATGTGAGTCAAAGTTGAACCACAACTAAGTCTTTGATCCATTCAGCCAATCAGCATCTCCTGCAAATTATGATTTATTTTTTATTGGGCCAATTGTGCACCGCCCTATGGGGCTCCCAATCATGGCCGGATGTAATACAGCCTGGATTTGAACCAGGAACTGTTATGATGCCTCTTGCACTGAGATGCAGTGCCTTAGACCGCTGTGCCAGCCCATACAGAAATACCTCAACCACTGATTTACGATTGATAGACAGCCTTTGACAGGGTCTGTCAATCGAAACGTAGCTCATGTTTCACCTACTTCATCCTAAAAGGTCACATGCCACATCTGCATGGAGTTGCTATGCAAAGGTAGTGAAATGACATCCTGTGGTTTTCCCCTTCAATCCAGGTTAGTTTCTGACAGCCCAGGCAGCAGCCCACGCCTGATATAAAAGAGCTGTTAATCCACGCAAACTGGGGAAGCAGAGCCAGGCCGCCCTATGTGTGGTTCTGGGGGGAGAGCAGCACTGTGGCGGGGTGGTGGTGGAGGGGCGCTCAGCTCAGTCCAAACACAGACATCCAGGCTGGGCCTCAGCTGGCTCCTGTGCCTGGCTTTCGTCAGAAGGGGAGCGGGCGGAGCTAGCTGGGTTATCTGCGGGGGTGGGGGAAGGGTGTGCAGGATGGGGGTTGGTGAGGGAGGGCGGGTGTGCGGAGTTGGGGTGGTTATAAGTGCTGTCATTTAAAACAGACTCCCTGATGTCAGGCGCTAACCTCGTCTGTCTGTAGCATCCTAACATTCCTGGATCGTGTGTTGTGGGCATTCCTCCTGGGAGGCCGGACTGAGTGACTTGAGGGCTACCTGCTCTGTCCTGAATGGGGGCCTGTAATGCCAGTCCACCCTGCTGTGGCTTGGGGAAGAGGAGACCTAGGGGCATGAAGGTGGGAGGCCAAGGCTGCATGGGCCTCTGTTCTGGTTGGCCCTCTCTGGCTAAACTTAACGCCAGACAGAGCAAGAGACGGGCTCTGAGCCTCACAAGGCCTTTCCCGCTGTGGGGAGAGGAGGATAGGAGGGGAGAAAGCTGTTGAAGTGTGAAAAGGGACACCAGGGAAGCATGGCCGGTGTCCCGCCTCATTTGCGATGATTACCCCCTCTCTCTCATGCCCAATAATGCATCTCTGCTGAAGTCTTGCTCCGTAGCCGAGGAAAAACAAATAGCTGGCCTAAGCTGCACAGGCCCTCTGTGTGTGTGTTGGGACCCAGGGGTGTTAGGTCTGAGGCAAGGGAGTTGACTGCTGGCTCCATGATCAGCTCCTCACATTCCTGGATGCAGACAGGCCATGGATTCAGAAAACACCAGAGCAGGGACGCCCCTTGTGATGCAACGTATGCCACGAGTCCGAGGAGCTTTAGTACAACGCTGCTACAGTAGACTGGTCTGCCAGAACAGCATTTTTGGAAAGAAGATGCTTGACAATGACTTAGCACTGCTCTGTCTATGGTCTCGCTATACCAAAAAACAGGAGTTGGTTTTCCAAGCTCCGCCACTTAATGCTCCGATCCTAATGGCTACCGCCACCTCAATGATCGATTTGAACGCAGTCATCAGTGTGGTACGAAACGGAGTAGGAAAAGTGCACACACATTTGGTTTGGCGCGCCGGCTGGGGAGATGGCACGGAGCTGGGACGGAGATGGCCAGGCAAAATATGAAGTAAAGCCTGGCTGCCGATGCCTACACCGCCCCTTGGCACCCCACTGTCATCTGTGGTGTCCAGAGCCGGAGGTTTTCAGAGAGGACATGCGAGGGGGCCAAGTCACCGTCTCCCGCCGCCTGCCGCCGCCCAGAGGAATTTGTGTATAGCCTTAGATACACCTGGTGTGGCACAGAGTGCAGCCAGTCGGGCACAGCAGCCAGTTAGTGAGACTTCACGCCAAGCCATGATGGGCAAGAGGCTGGCACGGGGGAAGAATGAAAACTGTGTTTTTAGGAGGTTTTCGATTTGTTGGGATTTCCTGTAAGACCTGAGGGATTCTCTGTCGCTGTTTTTTTTGCTTTGCTGACATCTACGGTGCTACCGTCTGCCATTTGGTACGTCTGTTTTGATTCTCAACATCCAAGAAGCCGGAAGCATTGCCAGTGAAAGGTAGGACGATAGAAAGTGGTTTGAGAGAAGACATACTGTAGCTCCATTAATCTGAAACATCCATTGAAGCTCAACGCGCAGAAGGTCCTTCTCTGTTCTAGCACACAGCAGGCTGAGACAGGAAGAGAGGAAGGGGGAGACGGAGGGGCTAGAATACTGTTTCCTCGTTTTTGTCTGCTTTTCTTGGCAAGCTGCCCCTCTCCCTCTCTCCCATTCATCTTTTCTCTCAGAGTAGCTCACCAGGACACAGGAAACACACACACACACACACCCCTGTCCTCCACAGCCCCTTCATTCTATCCCTGACCCCCTCTCTCCCTTTTCTTCCCTTCCTGCACCCCTCCGCCCATCATCCAGCCCTCCTGACTCACATTGCGATCTTCTCTTAGCCAGTTATTTCTAATTTCATCTGGAATTTGTGTATATTGAACAATGATGTATCTATAATGTGGGTGTCACTCTTAGAACTATAGCCAAAGGGAATGGGATAGCACCTTGTGATGCTCAAACATGACATTGCTCAACATGAGGTCATGGGTCATGGGTTCTACATCGGGTCATGGGTTGGGCATACCCTCCAGGGTAGGGCATGACACGCCTCCTAAACACACAGCATGCTGTCTCAGCCTCGGTCTCGGCACAGAGTAGCACTGCCTAGTGTGGTACAGTAGTTCAAAAATTCCACGGTTTCACACATTTTTCCCTCTGGTTTTGCCGGTCTGCTCGACTTCCTCCTTTGGGCGCTGTGACGTCACGGTGGATGCCCATGGATAATCCGAGCAGCGTGGTTCCTCCTCACATGGCTGTTTGATTAGACTGTCAAAATCATCTTTATAGATGTGGCTGTCTTTGGGTGGAGTTCCATTTCAGTTTCAAGTTTTAACGTGCACAAGTACAGTGAAACGCCTTTTTAGCTCTGAATCCAACAATAACGTCAACAATATCAGTGTAGGACTAAAAATAACATAAGGTAGAACAAAAAATAATAAGAACATGAGAAGTAAGAATGCTATATACAGGGTCACTCAGTTCCAGGACCATATTTACAATTAAAAAATATATATATTTTACCTTTATTTAACTAGGCAAGTCAGTTAAGAACACGTTCTTATTTTCAATGACGGCCTAGGAACAGTGGGTTAACTGCCTTGTTCAGGGGCAGAACAACAGATTTTTACCTTGTCAGCTCAGGGATTTGATCTTGCAACCTTTCAGTTAATAGTCCAACGCTCTAACCACTAGGCTACCTGCTACCCCATGTGCAGGGATACTGGAGTGGTAGAGGTCGATACTGTACTGTATAAGGGTAAGGTGACTAGGCATCAGGTATAAGATAAACAGAGTAGCAGCAGTGTATATGATGATTGCGAGTGGATGGGCATGTGTGTAGCGTTAGTATAAATGTGTGTGTGTGTGAGTGTGTGCATGTTCTGTATGTGTGTGGGCAAACGAAGTGTGTGTGTGTGTGTGTGTGTGTGTGTGTGTGTGTGTGTGTGTGTGTGTGTGTGTGTGTGTGTGTGTGTGTGTGTGTGTGTGTGTGTGTGTGTGTGTGTGTGTGTGTGTGTGTGTGTGTGTGTGTGTGTGTGTGTGTGTGTGCGTGCGTGTCAGTGTGTGTGTGTCAGTGTGTGCGTGCGTGCGTGTCAGTGTGTGTGTGTAGGGCCCTGTGAGTGGGCATAGAGACAGTGCAAAAATCAAATACAAGGGTCAATTAGCCATTTTGTTAGTGATTTAGCAGTCTTATGGCTTGGGGAAGAAGCTGTTCAAGAGCCTGTTGGTGTCGGACTTGAATTAAGGGGTGGCAGTGGGGGAATGGGGACTCAGGATTGGGTACAGAATTCCTACTTTGTTTCCAGTGTATTTCCAGCGCTGCCTTCCTTAGTATCTAGATACCTAAAAACCTATCTGAAAACAATATTGGTGTTTCCAGTAGTCACACATTGAAGCCATTAAAGGTTCTCAAATGAAGCCTGTGGGCCTTGGCATTAGGTCCAATCTGCAGCTATAAAGAGCAGCAGAGAGGGGAATGTCTTTTAAGAAGTAAAGGCCTGCATTCTTGCGGTAAAACACAAAACATGTTTTGTGCTTTTTTTACTTTTTTTTACAACTAATGGAGCACATGTTGGTGGGAAGTTGGGGACCCCTGGAGCAGATTATGGGGATGCTGGGGGACGGTCGGGTTTCCTCCAGGCCAGGCGCCTGAGGCCCCCTCAACATGTTTGTGCTCTTACAGCCCCACTCCTAGGCCCACTAACCCTAGCCCTCACACAGCCTTCTCACATCTGTCCCCATCCAGGGTCACTACAGGTAGAAAATCAAAGAAATGTCTTAACTGTTATTTTGGTATGAATTGAGCCCATTGATCTGATTCATTTGCCTTGTCCTCAATTGGGCGCAAATACAGAATCATAATAATACGCTCAGTCAATCTAGCCTAAGTAGTGCATTATAGATGTGGCGTTCGTTATCTCAAGGCTCTTCCTGGAGATTTTGGCATTGTGACCTTTGACACGGTGACCTTTCGTCACTCAGCCGCGTTCAACTCCTGAGGAGCAATTCCCATGTGATAGGCCTCTGTTCTCATTTCACCAAGGCAGCAGGCAACACTTGCCCAGGCCCAGAAGCCATATAAACCAGGTTCAAACAGTGGCCCATCAGGTTTAAATTACCTGTAAATGTCAAAGGAATGTTCCCCTCTCCATAAGCTTCTGGCCATGGGGCTCTCTCAGTCATACTTCCCACAACCACCCCTATGTGCTTAAAGGCCCAGTGCAGTCAAAATGTAGTTTTGCCTGTGTTTTCTATCATATCGGAACAACAGCTGATAAAACTAAACGCTGTAAAAGTGTGAGAACATTTGGTCAGTGTGTTTTTTCTGATAGTTCCTGTTTGAAAATACAATCGACACATTACCTTTTTAATCAGCAGGTTTCGCGTGGGTGGGGTTTTGGTTTGCCTGGGGACATCTCCAAGCGCTATATTAGTTAATAAACCAATAACCAAGAGAGTTCTAAATCTCTCTGCCAGACAGTCCTAGCAAAATGTTAGTTTGAGAAATAGTTTTTTGCTAAAAAGCTACTTTTTCCTTTTGATAATTTTAATGGAAAACTAATATAGTAAGGTACTTAATTACCCAGCGATGATTTGATATTGGGCCTTTAAGACCAACAGAGGACAGGGGGAGGGAAGGCTTTGTGTGCATTGCTGTTTTCAACCACCAGAGGGCAGCAGTGTCATACACTGCAAGCCATAAGCATAGTTATTACAGGGCAATCTTATGTTAATAGTCAGATCAGAAGTCTTCCTATTTAATACTTCCAACCTGAGAGCTGAACCTTGAGGCCACAGCAGGCTGACGGGGGGCTCAGGAGTGTTGAGAGGGTGCTTTCTCTGGAGGATTCTCAGGTTCCGTCGGCTCTCTTTGATGCTGAAACCCAATCTGCCTGGCTCTCAGGTGGCCCCCTGCAGGCAGAGACTGGCTCTCGTTAAAAAAGCACCACCTTTGTGTTCCCACAGGATAGTGGATGTAATTAACATAGCTGAGCTTCAGCACTGGGGCCTATACCTGTGTTTTCACCGTTGTCAAGGCTACTGGTGTGTTGTGCGTGGGATGAATAGGAAGATGGGGGAGGCGTTCAGTGCTGGGCCATAGTGGGCTGAGGTAATGCTTGGCCTGGTCCTCTTCTCCGCTCAGCCTTAGCTGTCTGTGGGGGCGGCAGGCAGGGTAGCGGTCATCCAAACCCTGCATGGACCCGGTTCCCAGGGGCTCCGTACAGTCAGGAGACTGAAGGTCTGTGTCACTTCAGGGCTGGGGCTATGTATTATGGAAAGGATAAGTTACCTTATAAAATAACAGGCAGATAAGTGGCTGTGACCCTATATATTAATCAAATAATCTACAAAATATTCCAATGTTTGCTTTGGCTATAATTTGGAAGATTTGTGTGTGTGTGTGTGTGTGTGTGTGTATATATATATATATATATATATATAAAAATGTTTCCTATATTGACGGACATGTCTGTTTGGTTGTGTGTTGCAGGACTGTCTGAAGGAGTGTCAGGAGCAGATTGAGAGGGTCTTGGTGAGCAGCCTGCGAGAGGGACGGCAGCAGCAACAGCAGCAGCAGCAGGTCCAGAGAGGCCCCAGCAGTAAGACCATGGACGAGCTGGATCAGTCCAGCACCCCAACGGATGTTCGCGACATCAACTTGTGAGCCTGCAAAAAGAGAAGCAGCGCATCCGGAATACGCATCAAATCAACACAAAAAAAACGACAAAAAACAAAAACAACAAAAACAAACTACCCCTTGAAAAAAAATGCTTGCTAATTTTTTTTAGAGATTTTTTTATTTTGTTATATCAAAACATGCGCCCATGTATTGTATGAAAGGAAAGCTATTTTTAGATATAAAATAGATATACTTTAAAAGCTATGAATTGATATATGGACGCTCTATGGTGCCTCAGATATACAGAAGGCAAGCCAATTATATGTTGCGTTCTGTTTTTGATGGTATAGTCATGATAAAGTTATATCGAATAAGGCAACAATAGCTTAATGAGGAGTTCAAAAATGTTTGGGGAGACCATTCCAGGCTTGCATATATGGGATCACAATCGGGGCAAGGTTTTTCTGTGTTGTTTAGTTAATTCTTTTGGTTAATGTTGGTCTGCCAGAGATAGGAGCCCAGTAAAGGCTTCGCTGGCCGTGAATGGCAGGTCTCAACGTGCCATGGTTTGGCTGTGTGTTGGGGACGAGGGGAGCACTTTGCAGGAATTGCAGAGTGTTGTGCTAAGAAAGAGACAAGTAGGGTCCATGGAACAGCCAAGTATATAATAGTGAATTACATTATTATGATTATTATTATTATTCAGAAACGTATTTGTGAATACAGAGTAATAGACGTCAATAAGCTCTTTTTGTCAGGCTGATTGTGTGTGTGTGTGTGGGTGTAACTGCCATGATGTGAGTTTTATATCAGCTCAACTGTGTGTGTGTGTGTGTGTGTGTGTGTGTGTGTGTGTGTGTGTGTGTGTGTGTGTGTGTGTGTGTGTGTGTGTGTGTGTGTGTGTGTGTGTGTGTGTGTGTGTGTGTGTGTGTGTGTGTGTGTGTGTGTTATGGCTTGGCGCTTGAGTGGAAAGACTAGACTAGTGGTAGACTATGGAACAGGCAGAAGACTCATTCTCTGCAGGGCATCTATGTTATATCACTGCCTTAAGTTAATATGCGTTGTCGGCCGACAAAAAGCTTGGGGTCTGAGTCCACTTAGTGGGTGAGAGAGAGAGGGGCGGCTGTGTTCCCTCATTTTTGTCTAGAGGAGTTTGGCAATGGACCATCTGCTTTCAGAAGTTTCATTCGAGGTGTTTGTGTTTTTCACTGCCAACATACCAATCAAATAGTGTTTGTATTTTTATGTTGTTGTTGAGTTTTTTTGTTATTTTGTTACGGAAGGAGCTTCAGGCTGCTTAGCGTCAGCAGGGAGGAGTGTGTGCCCCTCTTGATGGTACATTAGTATCTCAGAGGAGAGGGGAGGCCTGTGGTCTGTGGTGGTTGTATGGGGTCTGGGGGGTGGACAGGTATAGATGGAAAGAAAGGGTTTGTTGCAGTGCAGAAGCATGTTGCTGTGTAGAGGAAGGAGATGTAGTGGACTTGCTGAAAGATACAGGAGAGGAGCCTAATGGCCTCATATGACATCTATCTGATTTCTGCGTTTTGGGCAGACTGAGGCCACGGGTGGCAAATTAGGATCAAAACCAGACTCATTATTTGAGAATGAACTTTCTGGGTTCATTAGAAGAGAGGAAAATGTATTGGAGCAGGGGATGATTTGTGATCAATGCACCTGTAGTCCCTCATAGAGTGGTTTCCAACGCGCCTGTGATTTCATCAGCAAAGCACTTTGAAAACACGCTCCCCAATGGACAAATGAAATGGTTACGGTGTGGGGATCTATGGATGCTTTCTGTTTTCTCGTTAGCTTTTACTTTGTAGGGCTGGTTTCCCACATTCAGATGTACCCACTTGGCAAGCAGGTGTCAAAATAATGCCTAACACCTTATGACATGAGGACATTCCGATCTGAAAACATTCCGAAATAAAGAAAAGTGCAAGGTGAAAGGAGCGTCTGACCATTTTTCATGTGTTTTAACAAATAACTAATGCCAATGCCAATTTAAAAAAAAAAGGCTACAGACAAGGTTAATGATTTAGTTTTTATTTGAGAAGTTATCACATTATAAAATATTTGTTCTACTTGAATTTTCTATTTGACCTGCTTCACAACAACAACATAAAGTCACATGGGTGGGAACCATACAGAAAATGTTATCACAGAACATCTGGTGTTCTGAGGGCAAATGAGGTTTTCTTTCAAAAAGATGAAGCTGTTCTATGTTCAACGCTACCTTATTGATGGTTTTGCTAGTAGAGCCTGGCCTGTTGTCTTCGGGTGATGCCCCTGTGTGGCTGTGCTGTCCCCGAGGCTGTGCAGGCCTGACTGATATCTGTGAACCCGTAGTGATAAAACTCTATGAAAGTTCTATCTCTGCGTGTACCCCTCTCGTCCAGTGAGATATGCTGCTTCAGTCACTTCATTGGCATGGGGTTTGATCAGTCACCCAGACGTCAGAATTAGACTAATTCACTTCCAAGACTGACACAGGGTACATCGCCAGCACAAGACAGCCTTGATCACGCAATATTCTCATTGCTACATTTAAAGGTGGATCGAGGTTTTGGTGTGTTTTTTCTTTTGTGTGTGTGTGTACGTTTGTTTGTGTTTGCATGTGTGGTAGTTATGAGGGGAAAATGAGGATTCAGTGTTTTAGCAGGCTACTCAAAATAGATGTTTTTCAGGAAAACGTTTTCTAGAAACCAATCTTATAAACAAGGCCATCTTCAACCTCACCAAAACTAGCCCCTGTTCATCATTGTCAAGGATGTCTGCCCTTTTTTTCCTCTGCAAGCTCGATTCTGAGCATAGATGATGATTTGTTTGTTTTTACAAAGTAGTTGACTGTGTTAGGTTTGAATTTGTATTTAGACCACCTTCAATTTGTGTTTTGTTTTATTTTATGGGGTGTCCAGACCCTCAAAACAGTTTGTAGAGCGTTTGTAAGGGGTTAGATACTGTATTCCAAAGTGAAGAGAGATGGAGGAGGTGTCAAGACATCAAAGTGTCAATATTTGTATTGAGTTATTATTATTGTCTTTTCGCGCTGCTAAAAGCTATGATTTTGTTTCATTCTTATATACAAAAAAAAATGACATTACTTAGTTGTGATGTGTCACTTGAGTGTGCTGCTATTTTATAAACATTTGTATTATAATATAATTATTTTACTGCTTAAGAGATACATTCAGAATACTGAAGTAGATGGTAATAGAAGAACATGACATGAGTATTCGACTGGAAATGTTCTTTGTACAGTTTGCTTAGATAGCATGTTTCTTTTCCTTTTGATCTATTTTGCTCTACTTTCTCAGTCACATTGCGGTATCTCTATACCTCAGGTTTACTGGACATAAAAAGAATATCTGAATACCTCACAACTCTACAGTTTTTAGGGAGCCTGGGAAGGGTAACAGTACAGTAGAAAGCACAGGGGTTTTGTCTGTTGTGAAATGTACTGACCTTGTTGAGTGGCAAGCATGCAAGGCTCCCGCCTGGACTTAAACCCTAGTGGAGGGTGCACAACAACAAGTCGACACTTCCTTGGTCAGTTTAAGTTGATGGTGGTGCTAATTGTGAGACTCATGTGACAGTCATTGCAAAGACAAATGTGAAAATGTCTCAAATATCATTGATGATTAATTACACGGTTTGTTCCAATTAATGTCGATGGATTTTGGTTCCTAAGCTTGATTTGATGAGCTTAGTTGACCTGTGTGTTCCAGGTGGTCCTATTGTCTAGAAAACCAATACAAAATGGCTAAACCAATCAATCAAAAAGCTCACCACATACTGCATCTGACATGAGGAAGTGTGTTTCAACAGCGGGGATTTCCCTTTAGTTGTCCCCCTTCCACTAGATGTTACATCATGTACCTCAGAAATGTCTGTTGCACAACCTCTGTTCAATAAACTTCTGCTTTAAAGAGTCTGACACCATACCAGTCCAATGTTATTCTCATTTCTGTTTTCTTTTTGTATGTTATTATGGTTAGTGGAGCAGATTGTAGGATGTGATTGTGTACATAAAGTGAGGTGAACACTAGAGGTTGCTGTAATCATGAAACCAAGAGGACTGGAGAGCTGTTAATTGGAGTGGAGCTGAGATTGTGGGGCAACTGAGGATACTGCAGTCTGGTTAAGGGCAAAAAAACAACAACAAATTAAAACAAAAGTTAAGAAGATGGACCCCCTGCTTGTATACCAACCAAAACTTGCTATTAAGAATGTGTTTATTTCTGTTGCTTCCCCTGTATGACGTCCTCTGAAGTGTTAACACACTAATCAGTCAGGTTTCAAGCAAGTGGGATATTGGTGTCTGTCTGAGTTTGTCCTCTGACTCTGGGGCCCTAAGACACTCTTATGCAGCTTCTTGTTGGGCTGTTTTTTAGGGGGACTGGATCATGTAGGCCTAGTAAGTGAATAAGTTGGTTTCGAAGTTAGCGTTGAATTCAGTATTGATAACTTCTGTTTATGATTAATCAGCTCTTTATTGGTCTGTCTGAAAGGATCCCTTAAAGTGTTAAGGGTCAAGGCATGCTGTACAATCAATAAACTCACCATTAATTAAATATATTGTCTCTGCTCTTTTTATGGTTATGACAAATTGCTTTACTCTTTCACTTATAAAATCTTCTCTCACTCATAAAGTCTCTGAGGACCTTTATATTACAAACTGTTAGAAAGGAAATAATACATGATGTAGGCTACATTACTCATGGATTTAAAATAAAATAATATACATAATGTACAGACAAGTTAGTTTGACTTCATTTGAAATTAAATACAATTTATACAATGCTATCTCACACTTTTTATATATTTCCTCGACTGCATAGTGCATTCCCCGTAGACAATACCCTAAAGTAGCAGGCGTGAAAGAAACGCCTGAGCTGTGTTCCTTTCTTTCTGGTCCTGACGAGAAAAAAAAAAATTTTTTTTTTTCAGGAGGTTCTCTTCTGCACTGTTAAACCAATCCAGTAAATGTGGAGGAGGAGTTAAAATGGAATGTTAACAAAGATGTTTTATTATATTGATAAGATAGTCGAGTGTCCGCTCTAACAATTGAAATACATAAACTCAAAGATGGAAGGCAGGCGGGAGGAGGCGAGATCAGGTGGGACCCATCTAGCCAATGAAAGGGAAGATACGAAATGCCACGTGTGTCCACTTATATCCAGCTGTGAAAGTAAAGCGGTACTCTTAGGTACAGAGCCTGACAAAATAATTAGATGTGACAAGACTGTAAATACCAATTCGATATCATGAAAATTTGGGAGAAAAAGTGTTAAAAGTACACAACAACAACAAATAAAACAACAAATAAAAAGGATTTTAAAAATAAATAAAAATACATGAGCCTATCACATTAATACAAATAAATGTCAAGAAAAATGTAGGCTTTTACACTATTATTTATCATTATGTATGTCCAAGGCATGAAAAATTAGGGAATGGACTTGAGAACGCATGGTATAGCCTATACTCCAAAATGCCATGTGGTTCGAGGATAACGTAACATTTTTGCCAAGGCAGAGATGAGTGGCCGACACAGAGACACACGTGGACAGCAGTGGACGCATACATTTTGACCAACTGACAATCGCCAAATGCCGTTACTCTTTACAGGTGTTTTGTGTAACAGATGTCACTTTCGATTTATCACTGCTTGGAGGTTAGAAATATGTTGCTCCAGTGCATGTCCAGATAAAAGGTCAAACTGATTACGAATGTTTAGCCCTGCTTCTCAGAAAACAATGCGTTTCAAGTTGTAATGTCACGTGCACAATTGTCTTTCTTGCTTGCGCTAAATCCAACAATGAAATAATCAATCATGTAATACTAAAAATAACAAGGTCGAAATTAAACACGAGAAAGAAGAACACGAGAAAGTAAGTACCGTAAACTGTATACAGGGTCAATGCCAATACCATATTTACAATGTGCAGGGATACTGGAGTGATAGAAGTAGATATGTAAGGTGGTAAGGTGACTAGGCATCAGGATTTATAAATAGTAGCAGCAGAGTATATGATGATTGTGTGTGCGTCAGAAAACAATGCGTTTCAAGTTGTAATGTCAACAATTGTCTTTCTTGCTTGCGCTAAATCCAACAATGAAATAATCAATCATGTAATACTAAAAATAACAAGTTGTAGTATACAAGTGCCAATACCAATTTACAGTGATGATTAAATGTAAGTGCATATTATATGTGTGAGTGTTTGTAGGGCCCTGTGAGTGTGCATAGAGACGGTGTAAACTAAATACACGGGTCAAATCAGATAGTCTGTAGCCATTTTGTCATCGATTTCGTTAGCTATTTAGCAAGTCTTATGGCTTGGGGATCAAAGCTGTTTGGGAGCCTGTTAATGTCAAGCTTGATGCACTGGTACCGCTTGCCGTGCAAGAGAGAGAACAGTCTATGGCTCGAGTAAACTAAGATCATTGCTTCAATAGTGATGCAATATGCCTGGAGAAATACCCTACTAAACTAAGCCATGCGTTTTGATATGTTTCTCATTAGATGGTGTCTTCTGTATTGAATTGTATTCTATGGTATATTGTCTTATTTCATGCTTATAGATCATTTTTTTCCCCTCAGTGGTGAAACAGAATGGAATAGAAAATACCTTCTTCAAGGTGTAATTTACTATAAAAGTACATCTGGTGCTACTGTTTTCATACCGTTTTGGATACATTAGAGAGCCTTGGATGAAATGTGTCACCCAGCACAAGGTAGAAGTTTAGGAACAGATAATCCCAATAGATTTCCTAGATGTCATGTTTCAATGGCATATCACTAACACTGTGAGGTTTACAGTGTCACTCCTATCCTGGGAATTTCCCAATCCCCCCGACCAGGCGATAGACGAGGGATGCAGACGAAGTTGAGTTCACCAACATGTTTGCCAGTATTATGGCCCATGCCCGCCAGGTGAGTGGCGACGATGCCACAGAGATCATGTAATCTTTTATAATACACTTTTGACACCAGTACTATGTGTTGGGATGATCCATTATGAAACAATCTCTCCTTAGAAAGGTGTATGTGAATGGTTTTATCTGTTTTGTTACAGACTTGCAAAGCGATTTTGAAGCACAACAGTTGTTGCTCTGGCCTAGAAATTGTGACCCATCACTTAAAGAGCAGGTGAGTACCCTTTCTCTGGACTCTAGGTTGTCAATATGTCATTTCCTTATATGCTGTTCTTATTAACTATATATCAGAGTGTGTGGGGGGGGCTGGTGGTGGCCATGAAGTACATGGATACAGCAGCTGGTCTATTGTCGCTGATCTTCCGTCCTCCAGGGAGAGAGACTATAGAACATGTAAGTCATTCTGGGGGATCCTAAGGGAGCATGTCTGTCTGCCTCTTTCTCCCTCCCTATATACTCCTCCTGATTGGAGACCAGATGCAATACATTTTATCAACACTAGATGGCACCTTTGGCATGCATTACAGGGTAATCCATTCTTGACTATGAATATGCCAAATAAATGTTTTGCAAAACAGGTGCCTTCATCAAATTAATTTGCTAGTTTACGAGACACGTTGTCCAGATGATAATGCAGATCTGCCATGGTATGTGACCTCAGTATCTCTAACCACCCAGGACATGTTGTAGGCCCCTCAATCAGGATGGAACCGGTGTCAACCAGTCTGTTGTGTGGGTGTAGGAGAAGAACGGGAAGGACGAGTCTGTGTTGTGAATAAGAGTGCTTTGTTCTGTATTAGATAAAGACACGGATCAAAGAGTTTCTGGAGCACCTGTTCCAGCGCATGGTGGCTGACCACTGCGGACCAGGACAGAAGGAGACAGGGATTCCTCAGACAGAGGTGGCTCTCGCAGGTAAGCCGGACGATGGGATCAGAGACATCCCTGCCATGCGTTGGTGGTCAGCCATGGGGCCCTCATACAGTTGAAGTCGGAAGTTTACATACACCTTAGCCAAATACATTTAAACTCAGTTGTTTCACAATTCCTGACATTTAATCAGAGTAAAAACGTTCTGTTTTAGGTCAGTTAGGTTCACCACTTTATTTTAAGAATGAGAAATGTCAGAATAATAGTACAGAGAATGATATATTTCAGCTTTTATTTCTTCCATCACATTCCCATTGGGTCAGACATTTACATACACTCAATTAGTATTTGGTAGCATTGCCTTTAAATGGTTTAATTTTGGTAAAATGTTTCAGGTAGCCTTCCACAAGCTTCCCACAATAAGTTGGGTGAATTTTGTCCCATTCTTCCTGACAGAGCTGGTGTAACTGAGTCAGGTTTGTAGGCCTCCTTGCTCGCACGCACTTTTTAAGTTCTGCCCACACATTTTCTATAGGATTTGAGGTCAGGGCTTTGTGATGGCCACTCCAATACCTTGACTTTGTTGTCCTTAAGCCATTTTGCCACAACTTTGGAAGTATGCTTGGGGTCATTGTCTATTTGGAAGACCCATTTGCAACCAAGCTTTAACTTCCAGACTGATGTCTTGAGATGTTGCTTCAATATATCCACAGAATTTTCCTTTCTCATGAAGCCATCTATTTTGTGAAGTGCACCAGTCCCTCCTGCAGCAAAGCACCCCCCAACATGATGGTGTTCTTCGGCTTGCAAGCCTCCCGATTTTTCCTCAACATGACGATGGTCATTATGGCCAAACCGTTCAATTTTTGTTTCATCAGACCAGAGGACATTTCTCCAAAAAAGTACCATCTTTGTCCCCATGTAATTTCCCCATGCAATTTCAAACCATAGTCTGGCTTTTTTAATGGCAGTTTTGGAGCAGTGGCTTCTTCCTTGCTGAGCGGCCTTTCAGGTTATGTCCATATAGGACTCGTTTTACTGTGGATATAGATACTTTTGTACATGTGTCCTCCAGCATCTTCACAAGGTCCTTTTCTGTTGTTCTGGGATTGATTTGCACTTTTCGCACCAAAGTACGTTCATCTCTAGGAGACAGAACACATCTCTTTCCTGTGCTGTATAACAGCTGCATGGTCTCATGGTGTTTATACTTGCGTACTATTGTTTGTACAGATGAATGTGGTACCTTCAGGTGTTTGGAAATTGCTCCCAAGGATGAACCAGACTTTTTTCTGAGGCCTTGGCTGATTTCCCCATGATGTCAAGCAAAGAGGCACTGAGTTTGAAGGTAGGCCATGAAATACATCCACAGGTACACCTCCGATTGACTCAACTGATGTCAATTACAATATCAGAAGATTCTAAAGCCATGACATCATTTTCTAAAATAATCTGTTTGTAAACAATTGTTGGAAAAATGACTTGTGTCATGCACAAAGTAGATGTCCTAACCGACTTGCCCCAAAACTATAGTTTGTTAACAAGAAATTTGTGGAGTGGTTGAAAAACGAGTTTAAATTACTCCAACCTAAGTGTATGTAAACTTCCGACTTCAACTGTATATGGGGTAGAGTGGAAAGGGTTGAAGGGAGGAACATATCTCCTGGTTTGTTCACACTAGGGCCGACTAGAACCGTATTGTACCATTTAGGAAATGTTCTTTTCACATTGTCCTTTCCAGCATGGCTTCAGCAACTATGGTGGATGCGTAACCAAGCCAGCCAAGTGGAGCTTGGCTTCACTCGGCTTGGCCCTATAGTGTGGATCAGGCTATTAAGTGCTAACTAAGATATACACAGAGACACCACACAGGCATCTGGTTTAAAGTTATTTAAAACATTTAAAGTCATATATGTATTTGTTTTGTCTCATACTTTGTCAATGTACATTATTTAAAACAATCAAGGTTGAGGAAATAAACAGTCATATTTTGAAGCTTTCCCATCTCATCACTGCTCAACCAGTTGACTTGTTAAAAACCTGTCCTTAAAATTCAAATTTCAGATTCTTTGACACCATCTAAATGCAGCCGTTCATAACTTGAGTTGAATACCTTATTTTAACCTCAGTTCTCATTTCTGTGTTGCAATGTACTGACATCACTGCGTTCCTCTCAGGCTGCTGATAATTGTTGATTCACTGTTAACCGGTGCGGCTCTTTGCTCTTATCACTCTCTGCTTCTATATACACGGAGTGTACAAAACATTAACATGGGCTTTCCATGACATTGACTGACCAGGTGAAAGCTGTGATCCCTTATTGATGTCACTTGTTAAATCCACTTTAATCAGTGTAGATGAAGGGAAGGAGACAGGTTAAAGAAGGATTTTTAAACCTTGAGAAAATGTAGACATGGATTGTGTATGTGTGGCATTCAGAGGGTGAATATTTCTGTGCCTTTGAACGGGGTATTTTAGTAGGTGCCAGGCGGGCCTGCTTGAGTGTGTCAAAGACTGCTACGCTGTTTGGTTTTTCACGCTCAACAGTTTCCCGTGTGTATCAAGAATGGTCTACCTCCCAAAGGACATCCAACCAACTTGACACAACTGTGGGACGCATTGGAGTCAACATTGGTCAGCATCCTTGTGGGACCCATTGGAGTCAACATTGGTCAGCATCCCTGTGGAACGCTTTTGACACCTTGTTGAGTCCATGGCTGACGAATTGAGGCTATTCTGAGGGCAAACGGGAGCGCAACGCAATATTAAGGTGTTTCTAATGCTTTGTACACTCATTGTACACTGAACAAAAATATAAATGCAACATGTATAGTTTTGGTCCCATGTTTCTTGAGCTGAAATTAAAGATACCAGAAATGTTCCATACGCCTATGCATTCTCTCAAATTCACACATTTGTTTACATCCCAGTTAGTTAGCATTTCTCCTTTGCCAAGATAATACATCCACCTGACAGGTGTGGCTTATAAAGAGGCTGATTAAACAGCATGATCATTACACAGGTGCATCTTGTGCTGGGGACAATAAAAGACCACTCTAAAATGTGCAGTTTTGTCACACAACACATTGCCGCAGATGTCTCAAGTTTTGAGGGAGCGTGCAATTGGCATGCTGACTGCAGGAATGTTCACCAGAGCTGTTGCCAGAGAATTTAATGTTCATTTCTCTACCATAAGCTGCCTCCAACGTAGTTTTAGAAAATTTGGGTCCAACTGGCTTCACAACTGCAGATCGTGTGGGCAAGCGATTTGCTGAAGTCAACGTTGTGAGCAGAGTGCCCCATTGTGGCAGTGGGGTTATGGTAATAAGGGCAGGCATAAGCTACGGACAACAAACACAATATAATTTTATCGATGGCAATTTGAATGCACAGGAATCCTGAGGCCGAGTGTGAGGCCCATTGTTTTAAGGTATCTGTGACCAACATATGCATATCTGTATTCCCAGTCATGTGAAATCCATAAATTAAGGCCTAATGCATTTATTTAAATTGACATTTAAATTTAAATTTCCTCATGAACTGTAACTCAGTAAAATCTTAGAAATTGTTGCATGTTGCGTTTATATTTTTTGTTCAGTATATATCCTCCTGTGTTATGGCTAAAACTGTGGAGGGACACTAAGTGAAACTACTGTTGTTGACTGGACATTTTTTACTTTTTTTATTGTTGTGAATTACCACTAGTGTAGATGAGAGACACTTAAATAGGCAAAGGTATGCTCATACTTGATAATTATTTGAGTGTACCTTTTTCTTACCTTTGAGGTTATCTCCATCAATTTCCGATTGTGACAATTAATGGTGTAATTTTCTATCGCTATTTTACTGGTTGCTTATTTGGTGAATGAAATGTAGAAATGTGGCTTATTGCACAAACGTTCAAATAAATCGCTGATAAGTAAAGAACACTAAAAAGAACAGAGTTTCCAGACTTGTTTATCCAGGCACAATGCCTATTTGTATTACATCAACTTTTGACTGGGTTAATTTGTTTATATATCTAATCAGACTGTACAGCACATCTCCTTTTTCAAACTACTCACATCAGGTTCTATATGTTTTTGTCATCAGACTGAACAATAGAACTTCATGCTTTTGAAAGGTAATGCGTGATTGACCACAGATTTACCTAATGGAACCACTACCACTAGTTTATCAGAATCAATTTACCTCCTATTGTTCCAATGTCAATGAATGAACCATGGGTAACATTAATTACACCTATAATCAGTTGCGACGTGTCATTCAGAGCAAAAAATATTTGGCATTAATTAATTTTGGCATTAATACGTGTCACCTCAGTTTGCAAACAATGTAAACAAAAATCGTAATTGAGTTAATAAAGCCACATACAAACAGGGTCTCTTTTTTGCTTTCTTGAGTAAGGCAGCTCCAAAATGCAGGTGTTTCAGCCTAAGTCAGTGCTTTCTGTGGTGGGGCAGTCAGCAGAAAATACGGAGAGTAGGAGTTTATAATGTTCTCTAGTTGCGCCGTGATTGGCTTAGTGTTCTGTCACTCATGGGGACACTACGTCACTGTAAAATCTACGGTTAAAAAGAGCTTGAAAATTCAAGCCCCTTGGGTGCTGCCATAGACTTACATTAGAAGTGCCCATCCAAGAAGGCTCAAGGTCATTGGCCACAGATAAAATAACGTCAAATCACATTATATCTATCATAGCTTTGATTGGACTGATCATGTCAACATCATACTTTCAAAATCTTAACTAGCAATCTAGACAAGCAGTCATCATCATGAATCAAGTTGACAATCTACTGGCAAATCCTTTTTCAAACCTTGTCATATGAAGAGAAATTATAGATAAAAAGTATCGGTGCTCGTCGGCCATTGGAACATTACACAACAAGTTGGAAATCGAGTGCTGAGGCGTGATCGCAAACTCAGGTTCCATCCCAGGCTGTGTCACAGGTGGCCGTGACCGGGAGATGGCTCACAATTGGCCCAGCGTCATCCAGGTTCCGGGTTTGGCCGGCCAGGATTTCCTTGTCTCATCGTTCTTTAGCGACTCCTTGTGGCAGACTGGGCACCTGCAAGTTGACTTTGGTTGTTAATTACTTTGGTTGTTTCCTCCGACACATTGGTGCGGCTGGATTCCGGGTTAAGCGAGAAGTGTGTCAATAACAATGCGGCTTGGCTCTTGGCTTTCACCAAGTCTGTAGGGGAGTTGCAGCGACGAGACAAGATCGAAAATTCTGGCCCATGGCGTTGCATGTGAATGTTTAAACTTTTTAATTTTCTCCAAAATTTCAAGATATCCAATTAGTAAAGTTTGAATACATTGGCCATGCTGTCAATCCAGCATGACTTCTGCCACATTCAAAACAACTGGAAACTTGGAACTGGAAAATCTCAGACTTCAGTGAGTTCAAGACAACTGGGAAATTGGGAAAAAAAACTAGCTCTGACTGGGAAAATACAGAAATGTATTGAACGCTCATCAAAATTAGGAATCCAATGTGCCATTTGTTTATTTCTGTGTTTACGTGACTAATGCTACTACTTTTTGGAAAATGTGTTGTATAAGTTAAATGTTAAAGTTAAATCTAAATGGGCAAATGCTTTGCACCCTGGGAGGAGTGGTAATGCATCTCCCCTCTGTATTTTCTCATGTTGGTTCAGGCTGTTTTTCTGGTTATAACTCCTTCCACACTGGGAGCAGTAGAAAGGCTTTCAGTTAAAATCTTTCCTATTACTCTGAGACACATTATAAATACAGGCACATATACCTAGTTAGAGTTAAAGCAATAAAAAGGTGGAAGAAACATGATTGAAGTCAAGCAGAAAATGAAATTGGAGACAAAAATAGAGTGAACAGTTTGGAGAACAAACTGGATGAGCTCCGTTCGAGACTATCCTATCAACGGGACCTGAAAAGCTGTTTCCCAGTGTCGTGGCTGAATGACTTGGATAATATACATCTCTTTGTTAAAATCTGGTGCACCATCTCTAATGTTAAGGAAGTCTAGAATTGTTGCTCGCCTGAGTTAGAATACCTCATTATAAGCTGCAGACTATACTATTTACCCAAGAGAGTTTATCTATATTTTTTGTAGCTGTCTAACAACTGGGCACACACTGGTTGAATCAACGTTGTTTCCATGTCATTTCCATACAATTAAGTTGAACCAATGTGGAATAGATGTTGAATTGACATCTGTCTCCAGTGGGTATTTACCACCACAAACCGATGCTGGCACTAAGACTGCACTTAACGAGTTGTATAGAGCCATAAACAAACAATAAAATGCACATACAGAGGCAGCGTTTCGAATGGCCTGTGATGTTAATGCAGGGAAACTGAAATCAATTTTACCACATTTTTACTGGCATGTCACCTGTGCAACTCTAAATCACTTTTAGAGCAACACTTGACCATGTATGAGAGCACCAGCTGTTCCTGGACGCTGGTTTGATCTCGCTCTACAGCTGCACCATTTAGAACATCTTGACTGGCTACATCACAGCTTGGTATGGCAATGCAAGGTGCTACAGAGGGTGGTGAGTAGGGCTCAGTACATCACTGGGGTTGATCTCCCTGCCATCCAGGACCTGTATACCAGGCGGTGTCGGCGGAAGGCCCCAAAAATGGTCAAATACTCCAGCCACCCAAGCCATAGACTGTTTTCTCTGCTACCGCATGGCAAGTGGTACCAGTGCTCCAAGTATGGAAACAATAGGACCCTGCACAGCTTCTACCCCCAAGCCATAAGACTGCTAAACAAACTTGCTAAATAGCTAGTCAAAATAGCTAGTTACCCAGACTACCTGCGTTGACCCTTTTTTTGCACTAACTCTTTTGCACTGCCTCTATGGACACACACTGGACTCTACTCACACATACTTACACTGACACCCCAACACACACACACACACTACATACGCCCACACACACACATAACACGTGCACACATGCATACTGACACCACACACACTCACATTTTCACACACGCTGCTGCTACTGTCTATTATTTATCCTGCTGCCTAGTCTCTTTACCCCCTACTTTACCCCTACCTATATGTTCGTAGCTATCTCAATTACATCGACTCTACTGATACTCATATTCATTTTCTTTAGCCCTGCATTGTTGGAAAGGGACCCTGAAGTAAGCATTTCACTGTTAGTCTAAATCAAATCAAATTGTATTGGTCACATACACGTGGTTAACAGATGTTATTGAGTGTAATGAAATGCTTGTGCTTCTACTTCCAACAGTGCAGCAATATCTAACAAGTAATATCTAACAATTCCACAACAGATACGTAATACACACAAATCTAAAGTAAAGGAATAAGAATATATAAATATATGGATGAGCAATGACAGAGCAGCATAGGCTAAGATGCAATAGATAGTATAGAATACAGTATATATATATATATATATATATATATATATGAGATGAGTAATGCAAGATATGAAAACATTATTAAAGTGGCCAATGATTTCAAGTCTGTATGTAGGCAGCAACCTCTGTGCTAGTGATGCCCATTTAACAGTCTGATGGCCTTGGTCTCTCGGTCCCAGCTTTGATGCACCTGTACTGACCTCACCCTCTGGATGGTAGCGGGGTGAACAGGCAGTGGCTGAGGTGGTTGTTGGAGACACCTGAAACCCCACCTCTTCAAGGAATACCTAGTTTAGGATAAGTAATCCTTTCACACATCAGATAAATGATTTAGATGCAATATAAATAATGGCTGTTCCACTGGATGTCAAAGGTAATTCAAAAATTTGTAATAGCTCTGGATAAGAGCGTCTGCTAAATGACTTAATGTAAATGTAAATGTTGTTGTCCTTGATGATCTTTTTAAAAACTCTTGTTTATTCAGTTTTACACACATCACAGATAACACAAAACAATATAAATAATATATTCAACTTGAAAAAATAATAGCTCAAAAAATACTTAATAGCTATAAAGATACTGTACTTTAGACAAGTTAAACACACCGGGCAGAAGGCTACAAAGGTTAGACAAGTTAAACACACCGGGCAGGCTTTAAAGATTAGACAAGTTAAACACACTGGGCAGAAGGCTTACAAAGGTTAGACAAGTTAAACACACCGGGCAGAAGGCTTACAAAGGTTAGACAAGTTAAACACACCGGGCAGAAGGCTACAAAGGTTAGACAAGTTAAACACACCGGGCAGAAGGCTTACAAAGGTTAGACAAGTTAAACACACCGGGCAGAAGGCTTACAAAGGTTAGACAAGTTAAACACACTGGGCAGAAGGCTTACAAAGGTTAGACAAGTTAAACACACCGGGCAGGCTTTAAAGATTAGACAAGTTAAACACACCGGGCAGAAGGCTTACAAAGGTTAGACAAGTTAAACACACCGGGCAGAAGGCTTACAAAGGTTAGACAAGTTAAACACACCGGGCAGAAGGACAAGTTAAACACACAAAGGTACAAAGGTTAGACAAGTTAAACACACTGGGCAGAAGGCTTACAAAGGTTAGACAAGTTAAACACACCGGGCAGAAGGCTTACAAAGGTTAGACAAGTTAAACACACTGGGCAGAAGGCTTACAAAGGTTAGACAAGTTAAACACACCGGGCAGAAGGCTTACAAAGGTTAGACAAGTTAAACACACCGGGCAGAAGGCTTCAAAGGTTGAAGGGCAACTGCAGTACAGGGAAAGAGCGGACACCTCACCATTGTTCCTGTAAACAGACTAGTGACGGATGGAGAAATGCAACCACTCACAGTCACAGAAAGTCATGGCCACAGACCAACCATCCAAAGATAAAGTTTACAATGCTTTTTTTTAAAGTATTTTTTTTTAATGTAAGTGTGAACAAAATAAAAAACAAGGCAAAACAAGCTCACATTTTAGCCTCTGACAGGGCAAGATGAACAAGGCATCTGCAAGTCACATTCAATAGGAATCAATAGGCACATCATCAACCTTAATGTCCCCCAAAAAAAACACAAAGAAATGCTCATCCAACCCTTAAGTCACAGGGGAGTCAAATACAGACTTATCTTTGTTTTAATATGAATGCCATCAGAGGATGGACTGTTTAAAGTAAGACCGGAATGGAGCCCAAGCCTCATAAAACAGTTTGGGGGGGTTCCCACATGTATTTAATTTAATTATTTTTTTCTAATTTAAGAGAGCAGAACACATCTCCCACTCAATATTTATAATATGGGGGAACTGCTATCTTCCAGTTCTGGAGTATTAGCTGTCGAGCTAAAAGAGTTGTATAAAGCAACAGTGTCCGACTGAATTCTTGACTGGGGGGTACATATAGGCAGTATTCCAAAAAGGGCTGCAAGGGGAGACGGATCTATATCAGTGTCATATATATCAGAGAAACATTTCCATGTTAATTCCCAGAAACCTGACAGTTTGTGACAGCCCCAAAACATATGATACAGTGTGGCTGGTTCTGTTTTACATCGGACACAGGTAGGATCAAATTCAGAGAATATTCTTCCAAGTTTGGCATATACATCTGAAATTGTACCCCTAGGAAGCTAGTTTGGCACAAAGATGCTCTCTATAGCTGTATTCGCTGGCCTATGGGGAAATTCAGGTGTTTTCGCTCTGACAAAGTTCCTAGTCTGGAGATAGCGGAAGAAGTGGGATTGGGGGAGGTTGAACTTTTCCTGTATAATCAAAGAATAATTGGGCTAGTGAGGAGGGGCCCAGTGAGTGCCAGATGCCAAAAGCCCCATCATTTAAAGCCTCAAAGGCTAAACGGAATTGATTCCAAATTTTAAGAGACAATTGGGTTGACACACCTTTTGCCTAGGGACACTGGGAGAGACTAGCACAACACAGAAGAAAGCGCAGCAGGTTTACATGATTCAGACTCCATCTGGACCCAGAGTGGTCTTGGGCCAGTAGGATCAGTCTGCAGCCAGTACAAAAGGGCTCTGAAATTTGCAGCTCAGTAGTATGTCTGAAAATTTGGTAGAGCTAAACCACCCAATGCCTTAGGCTTCTGTAAATGTTTTCTACCAATCCGTGGTACTTTGCCATCTCAAACAAAATACATGAATGTTTGATCCAGTGAATTAAAAAAAGAAATGGGTAAACATTGAAATAAACATAAACATTTGGGCAACACATTCATTTTAATGACAGGAATCCTTCCAATAAGAGAAATGAGGTAGAGACTTCCAAAAAGTAAAAGATTGTGTCAAACTGTCTGCTAGAGCAACAATGTTTTCCTAAAACAAATTTGAATATTTACTTGTCACTTTAACTCCCAAGTAGGTGAATTAATCCCGGACAATCCTAAACTGAAAGCTTGTAAAAGAGCACTTTAAAGCAGCCTTATTTACAGGAAAAAGCTCACTCTTGCCTCGATTCAGCTTGTACCCCGAGATTGATCAAAACTTTTTAAGAATAGATCATGTATATTATAGATAGAACAGATAAGGTAATGAGGTATCAGGTTTGGAGATAAACAAAAGGAGGTTGTCAGCATATAGCGAGACTTTCTGCTCTAAGCTCGCCCTGATTATACCTTGAACGGCATCATTAGAGTGCAGTGCGACGACGAGGGGCTCGATTGCCAAAGCAAACAACAAGGGGGAGAGTGGACAACCCTGTTTGGATCCGCTGAGCAAGGGAAAAGAGTCAGAGGACAAGTTGTTAGTCTGTACCGAAGCCATGGGAGAAAAATAAAGAATCTTTATTCACGGAATGAATTTGGGTCCAAAGCCAAATCTATAAAGGGCAGCTGTTAGGTAGTCCCACTCACTGGTCAAAAGCTTTTTCCGCATCGAGCGAGACCACCACCTCCGGGTCCCCCAGCGCTGGGGAGTACAGTATATTCATAAGGCGTCTAATATTGAAAAACTAATGCCTATTTCTCATGAAGCCAGTCTGGTCAGAGTGTATTACTTGGGGTATCGAGCCTTCCATACGGATGGCTAAGAACTTGGCTAGGATTTTGTAATCACTGTTAAAAAGCGAGATTGGGCGATAGGATCCACATTCCAGGGGTCTTTGTTTTTCTTTAATAGTAATGAAATTGAGGCCTGATAAAAGGCTAGGCGGTAGCTTTGATGTATTAAGGCATGAGGCCTCAGATTTACAGATCTGATGTACAAGGAGTTTACTGGCCTTGTCGCCTTGTTCGTACACTCTGTATCAAGCGAGTAAGAGTAATTGTTCAGCTTGTCTGGTAGAAAGCTCATTAAATTCAGATTGAAGTAGTTGATGTTCTTTATGTAGATCAGAGGAAGGATATGTAGCATGCTTCTCATCCAATGTGGCTATGGCTTCGCTCAGGTCTCGAAGCCGCTGAGAGCGAGCTTTGTTTTTGTTGGCTTGTATAAGAAATAATTTAGCCACGTATGTATGCTTTGAGAGACTCCCATATGGTAGAGCAAGACATACCTGGCGTTGAATTAATTTCTAGGAATAAGGTGATTTCAGAAGAAATGAAATTGACAAACTCCTTATCTGAGAGTAAAATGGATCAAATGAAATGTGTAGACTCGGAACATTTACAGTTTACTGGGTCAGTACAAATGGATGCAGTAAACAAATAACCAAAAATATTTTGAGTCAGTGAGACACTATGTAAACAAACTTAATACAATTAAATTAAAATGACTGAATGCTTGTAAGGCAAGCACACTAAAACAAAACAAAACATTAGATCACATCAAATAAGCCTGAGTGGGTTCGCCAACTCCCCAACTATGCAATAATAGTATGTTATAACTAAACATAGTTGTACCACAGGTGGGCTACTTACTTACTATCCACAGATCAGAACAGAACAGTTGCTGATAGCCTCCTCCGGAGAATCAAAGTTGTAGTCTTTACCATCAAGAGTAAGCCATAGATAGGCCGGACATCGCAGTCCATACTTCACACCTGGATGGTCCCGTAGTAGTCATTTGGCCTGCCCCAAAGCTGTGACTGCCTGGACACAGTGGGGGAGTAGAACTGGTAGATGGAGAAGCTCTGTCCTTGAAAGCTCAGAGTGGTATTGAGGGCTCATCGGTGAATCTCCATCATCTCATGGAAAAGGTGCACTTGAAGAATGATGTCACGGGGCCTTCCACCATCCCGGGGCTTTTGGTGCAGTGGCCGGTGGGCACGATCAATCATGGGCTTCTCATCCATGTAAGAACATCCTTCAGCAACCCAGAAACAAAAACCGTGACGCGAGGCATTTCTGATGACTGGGACCGATACCAGTCTCAGGTTATTGCGGCAAGAGAATCCCTCTAAACTCACACAACTCTTCTGTACCTTTTTCAGATCAACAGCCAGGTGTTTCACGTCAGCCTCCAGGGGGAGGTAGTTAGGTCAGAGACACTGGTAGCGGAGGTCTCCAGTCCTGCAATCGTCGTAGTGTGCTACTCTGTTGTTTTTAATGATGTGATTGCCGGCACTGTCTCGTTCCGCAGGATGGTTAGATCTGCTTTTAAAGTATCAGAAACATCCTGTATTCAGGCCTCAATCATAGCAACTACCTCTGTTTTCATTTCAACTATCGCAGAGCGTAGTAGTTTGGGGCCTCGAATGTTAATTTCAAAATAGAAAGCCGATTCTAGATTTGATTTTGGATTGGAGATGTTTGATATGAGTCTGGAAGGAGAGTTTACAGTCTAGCCAGACACTTAGGTATTTGTAGTTGTCCACGTATTCTAGGTCAGAACTGTCCAGAGTAGTGATGCTAGTCGGGTGGGGCCGGGCAGCGAATGGTTGAAAAGCATGCATTTGGTTTTGCTAGTGTTTAAGAGCAGTTGGAGGCCACGGAAGGAGTGTTGTATGGTATTGAACCTTGTTTGGAGGTTAGTTAACAGTGTCCAAAGAAGGGCCAGATGTATACACTGTATTATCCTCAAAGCGGGCAAAGGAGCTGTTTAGTTTGTCTGGGAGGAAGACGTCTACACTTGTTTACGAAGCATGTGACAAATCAAATTTGATTTGAATTACAGCATTACTACAGCTGCGTTCACACAGGCAGCCCAATTCTGATTTTGTAGGCCATCATTGTAAAGTGTTAACTGACTTGCCTAGTTAAATAAAAGGCTAAATTATTTTTTTTTTAAATTCCCCCCACTAAATTGTCTTTTGACTAATCACATCAGATCTTTTTCAGAGCCAATTAGTGAAAAACATAACAGAATTGGGCTACCTATCTAAAAGCAGGCTACTAATGTAGTGTTACGGAGAGCTGCATTGAAAACAGTGTGAACAAGGTGTATTCCTGGGCCTAGAATGTGAAAAGGACGTCATGTTTTTATTCTAAAATGCTGAAGAAAATGAACTTTATTGATATTTAACAAACATTCAAGGGTATTAACCTAATAAAATGAACATTTCAAATGATATGTACAGTAAAGATTACGGTCAGAATCTTATTTTATGAATGTTTCAATATATTTTAAGACAATAAGCATCCATACAAAACAAACATTATAAATAACAATATGTGAATACATTTGAATAAATAAACATTATATTGTTATGGCTCATTGCTTTTTCCTAATGGTGTCCAGCACCAGCAACAATTTGTTCTGGGTGTTGAAGTAACATCATTCAGCAACATGTCTGTACTGTATAATGACAGTGAAACAACCGATACATGTACAGTATATTTAAAACATAGTTAACATACACAACCTTTATATTGACGAAATATAGTAATTCCATAACATATCTATTTAAAAATGGCCTGCAATTAATAGAAGTTACAATGCAATCTTGTATAAAATAATAATTAAGACAGCAATTTTGGTCCATTTTGACATAAGAAAATCTCATGCAACTAAAATATTGCGACATCAGGCTCAATGCCAAACCAGTTTAAAATTTAACTTTGTGAAAGGACATCGACACTCTTTCAACCCTGTCATACCATTAAAGAGAAGTATTACCTTGAATGTTGCCAAACTGGCCGGCTCCTCATGAACTGCTACTCAAACATGTATTTCTGTATTAATTAAAATAAGATACTTTGGAATGTAGATAAGGAAATGATGGGTGACCTGCCTGAATTGTTTATAGGCCGTAACAAAAACAAGAAGTGCCTGCACATTTGCCTGCACATTTTCAGGATCGGCCTGAATCATCATGATTTAAAATCGGACTTTCATCCCTGACTCAATAGAAAACCCAACTGTTTGAAATGTTCAACGTACTCCCACCGTGCCCTGCCTTATGCAATGTAAATATTTAAAAGTGCATCATGCCCTTGCATAACCAACATGTTGGTATCTCACTGTGCTATACACACGGTCTCATCCACCTATCCTCATCAACTCATTCCTGACTTTAGCAAGAACTACCTCGACATATACTGTAAGACTCTTTCTAGTGATGGGCACAGATCATCTTTCTAATTCACCTCCTTGTTTCAATCTAACATGCTCTTTACTCAAATTGTCTTGTGACCACTCCATCCAGACAATTCCAAATCACAAACTCACTAGGACTGGTGCATGGAGATATCTCCCTTAATGTTATCTCGGAAAAGGTTGCTTCAAACTCAAAGCCCATTTTTCTGGCCTGCCTAGTCATGTTCTTGGTCAGTCTTCACTCTTTCGCTGTCTTTTCCACAGCCGTTTTGATAGGACTGCCTGGGCTATTGGAATGCAACACCCGCAAAGGGTCGTCACAAGAAGTGATGGTCTCCTTGGAAACAGCACCAGCTCGTTCTTGGTCCTGTTGCATATCCTGATCAGACATGATGGGCTCTGCTTCTGGGTTCTCTGCGTTGACCTGTTGGCTCCTCTTCTTTCTGTAAACCAGGTGTCTCTTTAGCAAGTCATGCCTTTTAACTTGGATCTTAGCCCCTTCCAGGTGGAGCAACAGTCCGTTGCTAGATGAATAGAACAGGTCAACATGGTTCTCCATCTGCAGCTGCTGGAAAAGGCACTCTTTCCTGCTGTCCATCTGGTGGGGAGTGACAACAGAAACACAACTTGAATTTGACATGAATAGGTCATTAAATCTACAAAGTCATATGGTACAATGAATGTGAATAGTGATTTGGGAGAGCAGATTTGACTGTTCCCAGAGTGGCCATCCATGGGTGACCTTGCCATGCAATACTTACAGAACTGAACAACTTTCCCTCGATGTCCACACATAAGAAGTGTTTACTTTTAAAGTCCAATATTGGCACACAGTCACTTGTTTCTGTTCTTATTGGGAGGACAACTATGGGAAAAAATAAATAAATTTCACACTAAGTATGGAGACAGACAATTTATTCCTTTAAGCAAATGATTTAACAATCCTACAAAATAAGGCACTTTGTTGAATTAGTTAATTTGGACATGGTCAGGACACTTGGGCTCTATTTACAGCTGGCATTAAGTGTCAAATGCATTTGTTTTTGCAATTTCTTCATGTAAAAAACTGCCGCACTGGCATTTTCCAGCCCTAACGCCAACCTGTCTAACAACAGCTTGCTTGTGCTGAGTGGAAGGGGTGGTAATAGTTGAGGTGTGTCCTTAAAAACAAGTGCAAAACTGACCATTTCATGCAGCGCTAATGGGAGGTTAAGACCCACATAAGCTAGTTAACGATAGCGCAGTTGATATTGGAATGGTTTTGGAGAGCTGAAGCGCAGACTATCCAGCCTCATGGTGCCCATGGAAGATTGTGCATTTTGTGCTGGTGAATGCCCTATTTAGAAACTTAAAACACTATTGGTTTCTGGCTGGGCCAGTCAAGGACATTCAGAGACTTGTTCTGAAGCCACTCCTGCATTGTCTTGGTTGTGTGCTTAGGGTCATTGTCCTGTTGGAAGGTGAACCGCCGCCGCCCGAGTCAGAGGTCCTGAGCGCTCTGGAGCAGGGTTTCGTCAAGGATCTCGCTGTACTTTGTTCCGTTCATCTTTCCCTCGATCCCGACTAGTCTCCCAGTCCCTGAAAAACATCCCCACAGCATGATGCTGCCACCACCATGCTTCACCGTGGGGATGGTGCCAGATTTCCTCCAGACATGACGCTTGGCATTCAGGCCAAAGAGTTCAATCTTGGTTTCATCAGACCAGAGAATCTTGTTTCTCATAGTCCGAGAGACCTTTAGGCAAACTCCAAGCGTGCTGTCAGCGTCTTACTGAGGAGTGGCTTCCATCTGGCCACTCTACCATAAAGTGCTGCAGAGATGGCTGTCCTTCTGTAATGTTCTCCCATCTCCACAGAGGAACTCTGGAGCTCTGTCAGAGAGACCATCGGGTTCTTGGTCACCTCCCTGACCAAGGCCCTTCTCCCCCGATTGCTCGGTTTAGCCGGTCGGCCTTTCTAGGAAGAGTCTTGGTGATTCCAAACTTCTTCCATTTAAGAATGATGGAGGCCACTGTGTTCTTGGGGACCATCAATGCTGCAGACATGTTTTGGTACCCTCCCCAGATCTGTGCCTCGACACAATCCTGTCTCTGGGCTCTACGGACAATTCCTTCGACCTCATGGCTTGGTTTTTGCTCTGACACGCACTGTCAACTGTGAGACCCTACATAGACAGATGTGTGCCTTTCAAAATCATGTCCAATCAATTTAAATTTACCACAGGTGGACTCCAATCAAGTTGTAGAAACATGTCAAGGATGATGGAAACAGGATACACCTGAGCTCAATTGAGTGTCATAGCTGAATACCTATGTAAATAAGGCATCTGTTTTTTTAAATACATTTGTCAAAATGTCTAAAAACCTGTTTTCACTTCGTCATTATTGGTTATTGTGTGTAGATTGATTAAATACATTTTTTTCCTCATCAGTTTTAGAATAAGGCTGTAACGTAACAAAATGTGGGAAAAGTCAAGGGATCTGAATACTTTCCGAATGCACTGTATATATAAATAATGTAATGAAATTAGATGTATAAACTTTTTTACATATATAAACCAGTAGGGGAGCCTAAAGATAAATAATCCACTTGGTCAGAGATAACCTTTTTAATTAGTTAAGTAGTAACATTTCAAGTGAGTATGTTTGGGGCAACCAATGCATGTCAAAATCATCTATTAAAAACTAAGTGAGACTAGGCATTGGTCTGAAGCCGAAAAACAAAAGGAAATTCACATGAGCACCACAATGCCTTTTCCACCCATGCTCTACCAAGGTTTTCCAGCACACAGCTTTAACCTACTACAGTAGCTATGTTGTTATTGTACTTCAAACTGTGTAGGCAGGCTGCTTAGGATTCAAACCTTCTCAAACAGCCTAATTCAGGCTCTTAGAGGAGGTGCTTCCACAATAATGTGATTTGTACCGCATATAAGATAAAGCATTGGATTATTCACACACCACAGTAAAACATTATCCCATTATGCTACTTTTTCAAGCTAAATGAAAGCTAACTTTGCTTTTATATGTACAAGACCATCAGGCTTGTTTAAGCGGTTTTGTCTTGTAGTAATGTGGGTCATGCCTGTATTTCCTTAAATTACATGTATTGCTAAAATAAAGGTTTAACATTTTTTTATCATAATAACATCCTTTTTTGGTCAGTAGGTGCCCAACATAACAGGTGGCTGTGTGTTAGACACAGTAGCTCAAATAGATATAGCCTGCCTGCATTCCCGATTTCTGTAACTATTAGCTCACCTGTGTAATATTGAATTAAGCTCAGAACCAACCTGTGTTTCAAACATGGTCCTGTTTTGACAATCGCTGTGCTGATCAATATACAGTTCATCACTTCTGTTAAAATGTGTAGCTTAAAGTTAGGTTTGTACTTTTTTTGCGATAGATGGTGATGCAACAATAGTTCACATTTGCCCAGGTCCAACTGTAAGTGCTGTTATTGTGAAGTGGAAACGTCTAGGAGCAACAACGTCTCAGCCACGAAGTGGTAGCCCACACAAGCTCACAGAAAGGGACTGCCAAATGCTGAAGGTTGCAACACTCACTACTGAGTTCCAAACTGCCTCTGGAAGCAAAATCAGCACATCACTTATTTTTACAAGAAACATTGTGTTGAAAATCCCGAAATTTTTGCATAGTCAACTTACACACTTATCCCACCAGACATTCCACCAGGCGTCTTTTCACAGTCCCCAAATTCAGAACAAATTCAAGAAAGCGTACAGTATTTATATAGAGCCCTTATTGCATGGAACTTCCATCTCATATTGATCAAATAAACAGTAAATCTGGTTTAAAAAAACAGATAAAGCAACACCTCGCGGCACAACGCCTTTCCCCTATTTGACCTAGATAGCCTATATACCACTGCATACCCACAAACTATGTGTACCTTTTTTTTTGTTAAATGTATGTAGTTCTGTCCTTGAGCTGTTCTTGTCTATTGATGTTCTGTATTATGTTTCATGTTTTGTGTGGACCCCAGGAAGAGTAGCTGCTGCTTTGCAACAGCTAATGGAGATCCTAATAAAATACCATTAAAAAAAAATGTACAATTTGGTGGAGGAGGAATAATGGTCTGGGGCTGTTTTTCATTGTTCGGGCAAGGCCCCTTAGTTCCAGTGTAGAGACATCTTAAACGCTACAGCATACAATGACATTCTAGACGATTCAGTGCTTCCAACTTTGTGGCAACAGTTTGGACAATGCCCCCGACACAAAGTGAGGTCCATATGCGGCAGGTGGTTAGAGTGTTTGACTAGTGGTCAAATCCCCAAGCTGACAAGGTACAAATCTGTCATTCTGCCCCTGAACAGGCAGTTAACCCACTGTTCCTAGGCCGTCATTGAAAATAAGAATTTGTTCTTAACTGACTTGCCTAGTTAAATAAAGGCAAACAAATACAGAGATGGTTTGTTGAGATCAGTCTGGAAGAACTTGACTGGCCTGCATAGAGCCCTGATCTCAACCCCATCGAGCATCTTTGGGATGAATTGGAACACTGACTGCGAGCCAGGCCTAATAGCCGAACATCAGTGCCCAAACTCACAAATGCTCTTGCGGCTGAATGGAAGTAAGTCCCAGCAGCAATGTTCCAACATCTAGTGGAAAGCCTCCCCAGAAGAATGGAGGCTGTTATAGCAGCAAAGGTGGGTAAACTCCATATTACACCTGATTCTACTATTCATGGTCTTGATGAACCGCTGAGTAGAACAGACAAGCCTGCATAACGCTGTGGATCGTCAACAGCAATTTTGATAACTCCTGATACAAACGCTGCAAACAGAATGACAAACTACTGAGAAACGGAAACACCTGTAAAATACATTCATTAGACAAGTACAAAAAAACTATTGAGAAAAATTATGGACATATTTACAAATATGCACTGGGACAGGTTCTGTAAATCATTGAACACAAAACTTCAGCTCAGATGTCCTAAGAAATGCCTACACAGCTGTTCAACTCCAGAAAAAGAACATGTCCTCGTTTATAAGTGGCAGTGTAAATTGAACACTCGCTTTTAGATTGTGTGTAAAATAAAAACGAGTCAAAACTTACATTTCACAACTAGATAACTTTAAAATAAAAGCATAGTGTGAAAATAGTTTATTACAGAAAACTAAACTTACCCAGAGAGTTTATGTCGATGGCTTTATGTACATGTCCATTCAAATTCACCTTCAATAAATCATCTCCTACATCGACAGACTCTGAGCGCTTGCTCGTTCCTTTAATTGTTTTGCACGGCTGCGATGGGTCTAGGTGCACAGGGAAACAATTTACCGGTATTGATTGGTGTAGAGCAGCCAGCCAAATCGCGAAGAAAACCGGGTGCATGTTGGGGAAATGTGCGGGTTCACACGCTAATCCGCGAGGTGCTCTAGCTGCAGTGTTGACAACAATTGACGGGAAAAGAGGCCAAAAGTTATATTTGAAGATTGACAGCTCTGTGACTGGCCCAATCCTGTCGATGGTTTTTGTCTGACCGGATGTTAGTTTGAGTTTCAAAAACTCATTATATAACACGGCTAATAGTACATTATGCTCGCTTCTACCTAAAAAAACGTGTTAAAAACTCCCAGGATCAACAGAATGATGTAGTTTATATGTGCGGGAAATTATGTATGGAATCGTTTAAATCCTACATTAGTAGGGAACTTCACCACCCTCACCTCAAAGGTAATTGGCCCATGTGCCATTCCTGCTCTCTGCTTGAGCAATCGCCTTTACAGGGGTCTGCATTTCTATTGGTTGGTACAGTTTAGTTGCATTTTACCTGCATGTAGAGGTTGCCTACCTGAGGGTCTGGGCTCTCTTGTTTATTCCCCCTAGCCTCTTCTCTTCTTTATAAATACTGGACAGGTTAAATCTCTCTCTCGCTTGCTCACACACACATACACTTCTGTCCAGTTTTTGTCCCTTGGCTTATCCCTGAACACATCTGGTGTGTAGGGGACCAAATGGAACCATATTCTTCCCAAAACGTGGCTAGATTTATTTTTGCCAGAGGGGGGAGCCCCAGCTGCACACACACATCATAGTAATATGAATGTGCTTCAAAAGTGCAGTATAATCCTTGAAAGAGTTCAGTTTACTTATCAATTGCCACAAAGAAACACTCGCTGGCTTATTTTATATTGAATAGTGTATAATACACTTCTCAATCTAAAATACTCAGGGTGGCCTTGGCAAAATCAATACATGGGAGGTTCTATCATATAAATCCAGTTCACAATTGACATGAACCATAGGCATAACAACAACCCATATAAAACATGTTTTATTATTATTGCAGGAACACAGTTGACTGTTGTGCACAGCACATACGTACAAAAATAAAAGGAAAACCATTTTTTATATATTAGTATTCTTACTCGTCAACATATTTTTTTTCCCCCCAGAAACAAATGATTGGAGAAGTCTGTTTTTCAAACTAATTTACAATCATTTCAATAAATCGGAACTAAGGCAGAAGGTAAGGTATATGTTAAAAAAGACGAAGGGGATTTAGATGATGCACACTCCCCTCAGTACAGGAATATAAAACTGAGTGAGAACACAAACTAAGGCTGCAGACACACAGGGCACACACAGACTCACTACCGCCACCTTTGCACACGTTGGAGAGCCCACAATGGATTGCATTGTAAGCTACTGTAGGCTTGAACACCATTTGCGTATCTAACACTCTTTGAGCAGCTTTAATGCATTTAGTACAAAGACTTGTGTGAAGGTCTAACAGGTGTACACTAAACTAGGTGCTCTTTATGACATAAGAAACCATTTTGACTGAGGCACAATTCTCACACTTCCAAATATCTCTATTTCAGTTCATGTATTTGCTTGTTAATAATAATAATAATAGATTTGTTTTATATAGCGCTTTTCATACAAAATCTCAAGGTTGTCCAGATAGTGTCCTGTTGTCCATATAGACCGGCCAAAAAAATATGAATGATAAATACAATAGGATGTTGTTGCACCACCCAGATTAAATGAAACCATGAATCCTGCTACGTCATCCCAGAAAGACACATGCAAAACGGTAGAAAAGCTAGTTTTCATTCATTCCACAATCCTGAATAGATCATTCTCAAGACATTTTTCAGTTACATTGTGACAATATAGGTAGGCTTGATCTGGTGCCATCTGTAGAGAAAACTCTACTCGGAAGACTGAACAAAACTTCATAACGGCCCACATCCAAAACAGCCTTTGTGTTACATATTTTCATTGTTTGCCATCCTCCTTGTATACCATCTTCCTTGGAAGTAGTGCTTTGCTAGCACTGCACAGCAGGACAATTCCTGACTCAATGTAAATTGATCTGATAACACCTCTGCTTTCTCTTTTGCTGTGGCAGATACAGAGTATGATGGGTGTACACATGGATGCTTTCTGTGTTCCATCTCAACTAGACACTGCATCGAGCCTGCAGCCTGTCTCTTCCTACTACAAGTACTTGGGGGGGAAGGTAAGTACCAGCTCAAATCCATTTGACAGTTGGCTACCGATGAATGCTGTGTTGGAATAAGAATTGAACAGGTGTAAATGTAAAAGAGGTAAACGATGACAACATCTTATGGATTTATCTCTGACGCACCAAACATACCTATAGCACTGTAATAACCAAAGATAAACCGTCTTTAAATCAGATTATGCCACTCCATTCCCAATAAGTCCATGCTCATTGCCCACCAGTCAAAGAGAGGTACAGAATCATCAAACCACTTACACCTAAAAAAAAATCACTGTATGTCATTCATGCAAGGTTTTCTTCGAGCTACATATCAACCATGAATAAATAAAGGAATAACAGAGCGAATGTAGGTCAAAGGGGAAAAGAGATCCGGGTCAACCCCGGGTCAACCTGAACATCACGTGCCTAGACACAGTGAAAGAAGTCTATGACTCTGACCTTGGACTAAAATGGCTCCGGATGGGAGAGGAAGGATACTTCTGGAATCTCATGGCCATTGCTGAACAAAGGCTTTTACAGTGTCCACTGGACAAGGGGGGTCTGCTCGGGTATTTGGGGAGTAGCTTGTCCAAAATGATCTGCATCCTTAGCAGGTTAAAAGAACAATGGGTACCACATGCACAGTCCCATATAAGTACTCTTCTTCATGTCAGTACAGCACTGTATGGGTTTATCGCTCCACTATGGAAACAGTATTTGAGGAGGAGAGCAAGCAAGCATTGACTTCAATGCACAAAGCCCAAACATCACTACTGTAAAGCCTTTGGGGAAATGCTTTGAGACATTGCTTCTGTTTTTCTTTCACACAAGACCTTACAACTATAAGCAATGAAAGAGAGAAACAGGTACCTATGAGTACAATCGTTATGATCTAACTATCAGATATTATATGTTAAATACAGATTGCACTAGCTACCTGAAATATTGTTAGCAAATCTCAGTTGCGTGAAATAAGCAACATCTCTCAAAAAATGTCAATGTAATATTGACATTACTTCAAATGAATGCAGCTGACCCTCATATCCAGAGTGAATGTGAAAACAAGCACTATTTCTGCAGCTCAACATTTACTGCAGAAATGGAGATACTGTAAATGCAACAACAGACATCGAACCAGCGCACAAGTTAAGGTTTCAACCCTCATCAGTTTCAAAAGGAATCAAACTGTTTGATTTCTACAGCAGGCTCCCTTTAGTCCAAGACCAGGCACATACACACATTTCAATCTGGTCTGACCATCTAGCCATTATACACTTAGCCTCATAAAACCATCTGGCCTCATAAAAGCCAGGATTGTCAAGCCCCCTAGGATGGTGGGTCTCCAGCTCTAGCTTTCCACATCAATGGCTTTGAGCTCGGACACAAGAGTCTCAATTAGAGTCTCAATTACTTGATTGATGTTATTCTGAAAAGAAAAGAAACAGAAGATACTTGTGGGCCTTTAGGAATCGGGCTAAAGCCCCCTGGAGTGTATGAGGTTAGTGATGACCTGCGTGTCATCCCTATTTCTGACTGGAGGGCGCTTTTCTCGCATGCAAGGGAAGGGGCTCTCAAGTAGGAATCAAAGGCACACACCATCTCATCACAAAGCAAGGAAACAAACAAGTGCTCTAGTTACCCTTACTATACAATGGTATAATGTTGACACAGAGGATGGAAAATGTCTAGTCCTTGATTGATAACGACAAAAGTTCAAAGTAAACAGGCATTCTTCTCAGTAGAAATTTCATGCACACATTTTTTTCCATTCGGTGACGTGGCGCTTTGAGGTAATGAAAAGTATCCATTTCACTTCTAGAGGCTGAGCTGTCATCCACTGACAGGGCAAGGTCTCCACCAGATATGGCAAGCACCCATATAAAGTGGAGGGGACAGGCGAAGCTTCTCCACCCCTTATATAATACTCATTAAAATAACAAGCAGCAAATAATGGCATATCCATAAGTTGTAAAACAAAGTAAGCTACTGAAATGTACATATAAAAGGCTGAATAAATACCATCATATATAGTGGTATTTCTTTCTTTTGCAGTCCATTTGTATTGGTGTATGCATGTATACAGTATAATGTTACCTGGAAAACAATCCACATGTGCAAATAAGTGAGTTATTGCCAGTTTTGCTCATATTCTGGGGAGGAAGTGTGTGACAGTCATGGCAGTGGTGGCCTTTTTGCCTCTCTTCAGACGGCCATGCTTGTTGAGAGCAATGTAGGAGCCTCTGTAAACGGAAGACTCATAGGCGTTGTAGTTGTTTGGCAGCATGCTCTCTCTGAACTTGCACTCATCATGGAAGACTGTCTGAAAATAGCAAAGGAGAAAAAGCCTAAGAAAATGCGTGGCCAAGTCTCGTTTCACAGCTAGCAGTTTGATATGGTTGTACAGGATGCACAGAAAAATACTTGCCATGCAATCATTTCATCCTCATCCAGGATTGGTTCACATGTAAAGTAGGGAAGCCATGCACTAATATATTGGAGCACATTTGGGGCTGATAGCAGGCCATGAACCTGCAAACCTTTGTCTCTGAAGACTAGTACATCTCTTGCTCAATCTAAAATTCATAAGAAATAAAAGTGTTTATTAAACCGTAAACGTATGTCCTTGAGGTGATATCTAACGAAAATTACATTTACCACATATTTTTTGAAAACTGGAACTCAAAACTTTAAATCAACTGAGATCATCTTGACATATCATATTCATTCAATTTCAAAGGAAATTACATTGTGAATGTTGCTGTTTTGGAGTAATTTGTGCTATTGGGAGCATGCTAACAGAGGCCCTACCACTCCCATACTTTGTGCTTGATAAAGACAATGCTAAACTGCAGCTTACTGAACAAAAATAAATGTTGGTTTGCTTACTCCCTGGGTCTATTGACTTATTTTTGTGTATTAATAAGATGATGCAAATGTGAACCATCCCTTTAAACATCAATAACTGGGGTATTACGCACAGGTAGCACTGCTGTGACACTTATTTCTCACCCATATGGGTAATTAATTAGCATATTAACCAATGTGTTATTTGTGAAATTATCGATGTCAAAAGGTTTTTAATTGCATACACTTTGTAAGTGTATTTTGGGGGGGACTGTTCATTCATGCGCAATTGGAGAGCTGTGGGCCTTATTGTGCGCACCTTGCACTTTGTTCATTGCTAATCGTGTTTGTTTAATTGTATAAACAATTGTCTAACAATATTTTTCAGAGTATTTGTTGGATAGACATTTTTTAAAATGTTCTGCAATAATACATTGTGAAAAGACGGGATGTGCTGGGACTTCCAACAGGACTGCCTGATGACGTCCATCAGAGAGACCCTCATGGACTCACTTTTGAAATTATCATTCCTGACTTCTGGTTCAATGTCCATAATCAAAGGATGCACTTCGATCAGTGATAGCCATAGCCTGTGAGTGCAACCTAACATGTAAATAGGCCTAATATTCATATTTAAAGGACTAATTGCATACAGTCCCAGGTCCCGATGACAGGTTCTGGAGTATCGGGGGGCTTTCCCTCGCACGCAGGGCCGTATTACAGCGCGTGACACAATTATGCGTCTGTTAACCTCATCATTATAGCCGAAGGCAACTCGACCATTAACAGGCCCTTAGCTCATTTACTGCTTATAATTTCTAAATAATGCATAATAAGATTGGGGGAACATATCGTTAACAATACCAAATAGCCTACCATTCCATTATCATATTTATTCTCACATAATTCACAGCACACGTTAAGATAGGCACACCCAATAGTTAATATTACATGCAAATAAACCCCGACCAGTCATAGCGTGATAGCAAAGACCACTATTCTCGAAGCCATTAACAAATATTGCAGGAAAATAAATGGAATAGCCAACTGTGCATACCTACCGTTCCGTATAACCTTCCTCGGCTATTCATTGCGACAAACAGCTCACTCCTTACCCCATACAAGCTAACCACTCCTCGCTCTACCGTTGAGATCTCTATTAGACCTAATTGAACAAAATACCAGATATTAGATATTGGAAAAATACATCCGATCAGATAGGTACAAAATATGGTTCATAGTGGTTATAGCATATGCTGTGCGTCTGTGGGTGTAACCTTGCAGATTGCTACGCAGGATGCTGAGTCTTTGTTCTATATAAATTCCCACGTTCAATTTTCGACATATGCTCAGAAATGTATAGGTTTAGGCTATCATGTGGACTTAATAATTGCCCTTTTGAACGTACACGGTGACTGTTAGTTTCTGGGCCGCTGTAGGAGCCAGTGTAAAAATAGGTTGTTGTCTAAATACGTCCATACATTCATGTCATGTTTGAGATTAAGGAGACAGTTATCACTGATGGATACTGTTTTTAATAGATTTGTCTTTTGCTCTAGAAGACATTCAATGCTCCCTTCGCGGCTGATGACATATCATGCAAAATGGGCTATAGATGCTGTTAGATCCATAATTATCGACGACGGCCCCTTTATGTGATGTATATTGCGTTACATCTGTGGAAGCAACTCACTGTACTGGTTTTCATTATGTACACCATTTATCCTCCCGTCTGGGAGGACCTGGAGGTGAAACCCGATACCCGCGTTGCAGTATAGCCTCCGGACTCTTTTGATACCTAGCAAATAGTCACTCTCCCAGTTCAGGTCCGATTTCTCCCCCGAGATGCCCAGAATGGAGCGGGAGAAGAGGGTCTCCCATCTTTTCTCCAATAACGTTGCATTTGTCCTGCTCGGAATAGGATATGATGACACAATCCCCACTATGAACCCCAAGAGAACAATCGCAGTCAACGTCCAGTGCGTGCTGGCCTCGTAGGACATACTGATGAGGAACCTTTGCGCAATGGCCATCCGGTTTACCTTCGGGGCACGTGGTCAAAATGAATGGCCCTAAAAATACCACTCTTCTTGTTTTTCTTCCTTCGGCATGCTGGCAGAGGATTATTTTTGGAAAGCTGATCAGGGGTCTGGGCATGAGACGACAGCCCCAATGCAGAGGAGTAGAAATGGGAGTGCGCGTGGCAGTGCTTGAGATGGTGGCGGTGATGATTACCATGTTTTGCAGCCCCGCGCCTCCCTCTCTCTGTGGGCAACGCAGGCCGTGGAGAACACCACTCACCAGAACCCTGTTTCACCTTGCCAGGCTATCGCATCTCTAGATTACATCATTCTGAGTTCACTGCTGCCCCTTCGAATAATACAAAGGCGGAGGATGGGGAGAGTGAAGTTGCAAGCAAGCAAGAAAAGAGGCGCTGAATTGCAGTGCCAAGTCTGTGGAGAGTTCAACCGAACACTGTCACAGCGCCCGTGAAACCGAGGAAGGGAGAGATCGCATTGGGTGGCGTTAAGCAACTGCGGAACATGATGGACACTTTGGCAGCTCCCAAATTGGGTCGGTGGTCATATGTCTGACAGGCTGCTTCCTTATTTAGAAGGAAGGTGTAAAAACAGTCCACTTGTCACCGGAGAGCAATGGCACCCTTGGGGGCCACTTCCTATGCTGCTGGTTCAAGAACTTTCCAAACCAATTATTCTCATAAAACACTTGAATAGGCTTACAATTAAAGTAAGATGCATTCATGAGCACAGTGGTGCGTAATTTAGTTACCCGAAACGTCTCGCATAGTCTATTCCTTCCCCTGAAACATAAATGCATATCATATTTTCTTTGTAATGATGACACCATGGAGCATATGCCTATACGTCAGTTGCGCGCTTCCACCGGTCCCCTCAATGTCATCCAGTTGGTTGGGAATTCCAATAGATGGCGCTATCTCCAAGGTTTTAACTGTGCTTCATGCGCAACCATCATTGACCATAGTTGAAAACATTTCGACAGACGACAAAGTTGTTCTCAGTGACATACAAAATCTCAGACAAACATTTTTCAATGCAGTACATTTATTTTGTATTAAAAAAAAATCTATTTGGTGACTGCACAATACCCAAGCTGAGGGATTTATAATCAAAATAATTTGATTTTTTATGAAGGCTGAAAACACAAAGAACAACACATTTGGAGCATCAATTAAAACTGAGGACATAATAGCAGATTCATAATCATACAGTCCTCAGCAAATACGACCAATGTGAATAGATCCCTGATTAAGTCTTATACACCCCAGCACATTTACAAAACAGTTTTGTCAATTAACCAAAGCCATCTTAAATGTGACCCTTGGCACTTGCTATCTTGAGACCCAACTAACCTAAACACTGGGCATTTGGACACATAATTGGACACACTGTTGTTAAGTTATTGAAATTCAATGGTTACTTACGCTACATGACCAAAAGTATGTGGACACCTGCTTGTCTAACATCTCATTCCAAAATCATTGGCATTAATATGGAGTTGGCCCCCCTTTGCTGCAACTTTACAGTTGGCTGCATTACAGTTGGCAGGTAGCATTCTCATGGCATACGCCAAACCCAGATTCGTCCGTTGGACTGCCAGATGGTGAAGCGTGATTCAGCCCTCCAGAGACTGCATTTCCACTGCTCCAGAGTCCAATGGCAGTGAGCTTTACACCACTCCAATGGACGCATTGCGCATGGTGATCTTAGGCTTGTGTGCGGCTGCTCAGCCATGGAAACCCATTTCATGAATCTCCCGATGAACGAGTGTGTCTGAAATAGCAGAATCCACTAATTTGAAGGGGTGTCCGCATACTTTTGTATATATAGTGTATGTCTAACAAATATCAACAAAACGAAATATAGGGGAAACTCAACACAGAGAAACAATACAGTGGTTATAAATTATCCTGATGCAACAGTATCGACTACTTCCTGTTTACTAATAAATAAGGATACAATAGGTTGTTTACCATACTCTGCAAAAATATTAGTCATCACGAAGACATGCACATCCAGCAAAGTTGCTCCTTTAAAACCAGAACTCATAGAGGAAATAGTCCGGATGAAACCAACAACTTAGAAGCGAAAACAAAACCATGTGTTTAAATATCAATGTACTATTCTGCAAGGTAAACCAGGAAATCATCAACTTTGTGAGTTGAGTTGGATTCCTGACAACTTACAGTGCCACAATGAAATAATGATACGTAGTATAACTTTGCCATCCTACAGGGACACATTGACAGCAGTCGAGATCAATAAGCTATCTGAGTGTAAGCAACCCACGATGAACGAGTGGGATGGAAGAAAATTCAAATAAATTATAGCGCTGAAGTCAAGATGTCTCTTACCACATCTACACAAAAAAATAACAATTTATAATTGTTTTTCACAGAAATAGCTTTTGCCCTTTACACTTTTGACAGATGCAACAAAAAATAATGCTAAATACTTTAATATGTGCTTGTGATTTTTAAAAGAACAATAAATAAATAGTTATGTCCAAAAAATAAAAACATTTCTAGAGGCACTTGCAAAACTTTGCTATATTCCCAAGGCGCATGGCAGTATGTCCATATGTTCTACAGTACGTCAGATTAGTATTTACTTGTCTGTGTGCTGGGGGAATTTTCTCAAAGTCAACTGTTATTTTCACAAAGTTACCATGTCTGTTTAGTAATTGGTTTTCAACGATGAGTGACGTGGTATTATCTTTCACTAACTGCCAATGAAATATTACAAAAAACAAGTTCATTTTGACCCCATTCTCAAAATGAGAGTATATATCCAATAGGGCCAACTGTATTTAGCCAATCTCATCATTGCATAAATGAGCTATTACATTATGTTTGGTTATTATACAGCCATATTTCTGATTGAAAGTCAGAAAAAGTAGGCAAATCATACACCGAATGCATATAACATAACATATTGATTGTAACACAAGCGTTTTACTAACAAAACTCCCGTTTGAAGAATAACTGAAGGCCACAATATATTTTGATTACTGTGTGTGTATTATGTACACCACCCTGTTCATTAAAATGGTTCGCTCCTACAGACAGTGAGTCACCTGGCCGTGGCTTGCTATATAAAGCAGGCAGACAGGCATCGAGGCACTCAGTTACTGTTCGATTGAACGGTCGAATTGGCAAAACGAGTGACATAAGCGACTTTGAGCATGGAGTGATCGTCGGTGCCAGGTGCCCCGGTTCCAGCATCTCAGAAACGGCCGGCCAGTGTCTAGGGTTTACCGAGAATGGTGCAACAAACAAAAAACATCCAGTTAGCAGCAGTCATATGGGTGAAAACAGCTTGTTGATGAAAGGTCGAAGGAGAATGACAAGAATCGTGCAAGCTAACAGGTGGGTCACAAACGTGAAAAGAACGGTACAACTTGTCAGTCCTTGTCACGGATGAGCTATTGCAGCAGACCACCACACCGGATTTCACTCCTATCAGCTAAAAACATGAAGAAGTGTCTCCAGTGGGCACGCAATCACCAACACTGGACAATTGAGGAGTGGAGAAACATGGCCTGATCTGACAAATGACAGTTCCTGTTGTGTCAGGATTTGGTGTAAACAGTATGAGTCCATGGCCCAATCCTGCTTGGTGTCAACGGTAACAGTTGAGCGAAGTTTCCATGCCCCGAAGAATTCAGGCTGTTCTAGAGGCAAAGGGGTGTCCGCCCCAGTACTAAATGGGTGTACCCAATAAACTGGCCACAGTGTACAGCAGCAGATGAGATACAGAAAGTCTGTAGCTTATAGCTATTATTTGTGTGCAGTATTCTGTTAGGTGACTGGAACTCCAGGAGAGACTGCATCCAAAGAAGTCATGTCATGTTGCCCTGCTCTCTCCACTGCACTATGAAATTCACACACAAGTTTGTTTTACTATCCTTGTGGGGACCAAACAATTGAGTCCCTAAACCTTAACTCTAAACCTAACCCTTACTCTAAACCCTAATTCTAACCCTAACCTCTAAATCAGACTTTTACCTTGTGGGGACCGGTGGAATGTTGCCACTTGTCCGAATTCTCCTTGTTTTACTATTCTTGTGAGGACTTCTGGTCCCCACAAGGATAGTAAAATAAACAACAACAAAAAACACACACACACCTTTTCACAGACCCATGTTGACCTTCAAAAGAGATGTACAATACACAGAGAAAAGCATAAAAAATATGACAGAACACAAAAAAACTGTCATCTTGCATACCAAAACTATTTTCAGTAACCCAGTTCACTGTAACGCTGCAGTGTTGCTAGTATGACTTTTTGGTATTTTGCTCATGGGAATATTAATTGAGTTTCCAAAAAGAAGTGCACCTGAATTTTTTTACAGCATTGGTTAATTCACCTCATTTACGTTCCTAGTGTCATTTCAGATTGAACGTGATAATGGCAGTAGAAATGATGTAATAAATAGCACAATATGGCACTGTCTGAAATTTCTAGAAAAGAGGTGACTATCCTGAGATGACAGACTTCAAACAAAAATGCAACGATGCCATTGAGCCACTTCATTCTAACAACACCACAGTTACACAGATGACCTCACCCAAACAGGTTGCATAAGAAATTCCCATAGGAATAGAAATATATGAATTCATATACAAAATATATACAGTAAACCTGTTTATTACCAAAAACCATCCAAAACTGGGGGCCAGTTACCCTAGGGGCCAGTTACCCCAGTTATTCCCAATTTTTCTATTTGCAGTTTCTTGACGAACAAGTCCAATGGTCTCATTGGACTTATCACGTGTGTGATAACATGTATGTTTCGGTAAGCAATGCATAATCCACCCATTGTGACTGCAAGCACAACCTGGCTGAGAATAACAAACAGACAGAAATGCCCCTACATTAGCAGCATGGAGCTATGTGAGCCCAGATCCTTTCCCAAGCAGGTGATGGGCTCTCCAGATTGGGTATTTTTCTCTCTTGGCCAGTCTGCATGAGAAGTGGGCAATAATCTCCTGTTGACTTTGACTAAGGGCTGGATTCGATCCATATTGCAGAAGTATCGCGGAAGATCCACGATATAGGCAATGTTCCCGCATTCCCGCGTACTGCATTCACGCGTACTGCATTCACGGTAAATGCTGTCGGCTTAATCGGAAATTACATTTACATTTTAACACAGATCTTCCACAGTACGGATTGAATCCAGCCCTAACAGCAGACTGTTTTAAATATATAGCATTGACAAACTCCTCACATAGATGAGAGTGAAATGGTAATAAATCTGTATTCCAGTTGTCTAAAAGGGCTGATGGAGTCCGATCATGCTCATGCTGTGAAGCTAGCTGTACCTGAGGAGAAGGAGAAGTGACCCTTCTGAGAGGCCATCTACATGTCTGAAAGGAACAAGGTGAGAGACACTCTAAATATACAGACACAGTCTCTCTCTTGTAGACACAGTAACTAGCTGCAGTAAATTCTGGAGGGAACAATTGTCATGGGTATACATTTTCCTTTCATTCCTGCCACACACATACACACAAACGTATAAACGGGCTGCCTCATTGCAATCCATTGGTAATGCCATGGCAACGGTCAGTGAAGACACTGTAGCATTGCAAGCGCAGGGAGTGGTAGTGCAGCCAGGGGTGCATTCCTTCACTCTTGGTTCCTGGTTCTTTCAGCTCTTGAGGTCCTTTTGGTCAAAGATGATGTGGTTGGCCAGATAGATGGCGATGATGCCAAAGATGGCGGAGGAGGCCATATAGGCAGTGACGGACTTTGTGAACTGAACGATCATGCCCATGAAGAGAGTGGGAAAGACCTGAGAGAGGAGGAAGGTGCTATCCAGGATGGCAAAGTCCAACCCTACGCCGCGCTTCTCGTAGCCCTCTGGCTCATCCTGCTCGGGGCCCGTGGCTTTGTGGGACGACCCATTCTGGCCTTGGGGAGGGGGGTAGTAGTCTGAGCCATCTTGGCTGAAGAAGGCATGCCCGTTGTTGCCCCCCAGTTTGTGGGGAAGCCCCCCCTCCTCAGCCACGGGTGTCAAATGCGTGATCGAGTCCTGCTTGATCACAATCCCGTACTTAAGCAAGTTTTTTGTTTTCTTTTTTGGCATGTAAACCTGAAATGCAAAGAGAGAGAAGTAAATTCAATACACAGTCTAGGGTTAGGCAGTGTGTGCAAGGGAGTTTGTTTGCGTAGGGCTGGACTGGGTATGTGTACGGAGGGAGGGAGAAAAATGATATGACTATGACCATGATGTGAGCGTTTGTTTGTATTGGAACATACATGGCTGTTTACTCAGCCCTGATAAATGGCTGTTGACTCCTACGACATCTAAAGGAGTCAACAGAATTGTATCACAGTTAAAATATGATTTCATATGTACACTACGCTCAGGAAGTACAGGGACCACAGAGTACTGTATGTATGTGTGCCTTTCTGTCCTTACCTCCATTTCCTTGTGGTAGTGGCAGGTGAGGGTGTATGGCAGCGTCTGCAGCGTGGCATAGGCAAAGCCGGTCAGAGCCGACATCACGGTGACCAGGACCACACTCTTGGACATACAGATGACCAGGGCAGAGATAGTGAAGCTCACCATGCTGCTCAGGTAGACCCGGCGCGAGCCAAAATGGCGGACCAGTCGGCTCATGAGCAGGGAGAAGACAGTAGAGGTAGCACACTGCAGGAACAGGCCCAGGCTGCCCATACGGATGCCTGCAAGACAGAATTGAATTTGTGGTAACAAATTAAGATACAAGATTATGTAATATCAATTATGTCCCTAACATTTATGGGTACAATAATTCTACATGATTATAATTCTAGTTAGTTAACTAGCTAATCGTCCTAGATTCATGCATAGACAAACAGACACAACCAATGAACAAGGTCAAACATACGGTTCTATAACACCACAATAGGTTGTGGTTGCAAATGCAAAATACGACCAGTAACCTCATCCGGACACTTACTTTAAAAAAATACCCCTGTAGGAGCCGGCTTTACATTTACATTTAAGTCATTTAGCAGACGCTCTTATCCAGAGCGACTTACAAATTGGTGAATTCACCTTCTGACATCCAGTGGAACAGCCACTTTACAATAGTGCATCTAAATCATTAAGGGGGGGGGGGGGGGGTGAGAAGGATTACTTATCCTATCCTAGGTATTCCTTGAAGAGGTGGGGTTTCAGGTGTCTCCGGAAGGTGGCTTTATGATTTAAGCTATTAGTGGGGGGTGTTCCATTTCACAATCTCAACAACACATACTTTAATCATGTTTAAAGATACAGAACTCTTCACCACATATTAACCTAAAACTGCTTTTACTGTGGCGCATGAATGGACCTTTATGTGTTTTAAATTCTCGGTTTGCTCATGCCAGTACTCGATACCATCTACTGCATCTTGCCTATGCCGTTCTGTACCATAACTCATTCTTATATCTTTATGTACATATTCTTTATCCCTTTACACTTGTGTGTATAAGGTAGTAGTTGTGGAATTTGTTAGGTTAGATTACTCGTTGGTTATTACTGCATTGTCGGAACTAGAAGCACAAGCATTTCGCTACACTCGCATTAACATCTGCTAACCATGTGTATGTGACAAATAAAATTTGATTTGATCAGCACACGGAACAGATAAGAGCCCTAATCTACGAATCAGGGTTGAGGAGTTAGTTAACTTTGGTCAACTCTGAGTTCAACTTGGGATAACCTGTCCCACGAAAGTGTCTCAACTTTTAGCCAGGTTAATGTCTATGACAACGAATCCTTCAGAACTAACCTGCATAAATATCAAACCCCCTTCCCCCCAAAAATGCTAGCCTCCCCGGTTATAGTACTGGTGAGAGGTTGTCTTGGGGGTAGGATATTTGTGCGTCTGTAACTTTCTCACTCATCATTATTCACGGTTCATTCAGGATTATCCGTAATCACAATAGCATCCACATTAATGTAGAAGTGTTTAGAAACATATTCTATTCTTATTTACAATAACAGTGACTCCAAAATGACACAATACATTATTTACCATTATTTTCTATTGGGCACAAAATAATCTGAAACACACACACACAAAAAAAAAGCTAATGCATCCAGTCACAAGCTTAATGTAGCCATTGTGTGCTAGGAATAAGGAACCAAATAAGAAACTTTTACTACTTTATACACATAAGTACATTTTGACCAATACTTTTGGTTCCCTAAAATGGGGGGTCTATGTACAAAAAGTGCTGTAATTAAAGCTGACAGTCTGCACTTTAACCTCATAGTCATGTTTAATTTCAAATCCAAAGTGCTGGAGTACAGAGCCAAAACAACAGAAATGTGTCAATGTCCTAATCAATGTTCTCTCAAAAAAAAAATGCGGCCGTGAGCCAATTTCAGGTCTGTTGAGCGCAAACTTGAACATTGTGAAATTTCTGTGCAACTTCCAGTGCGCGTTTACTGTGAACACTGAGGCAGTACCCTCTTTAAGTTACTGTTTTAACAGTGGCCAAGCAAGCTACTGTGGCTATTGATCATAATGTAGGCCTACCATCACAGTCTACTTCAAAGTAAATGGCACAGATCCATATATGGCAATGGTCTATTTGCATATAAGCCTACTGCAGCTCTGATTGGTTATGCTGCACCGATCTGTGTAGAGTATGGGCTAAGTTGTGTGCAAATGCAATAGAATCCTACTCCAATGTGTTCTGCCTATAACAAAATATATTGTATAGCTAGTTTTGCATACTAAGTCTTGCATAGTTCATTTTGTTTCAGTATGGTACATTGAAAGTGGTTCATATTGTGTTGATTCCATCACAATTGCCACAGTAAAGAGAAACTTTGATAGTGTTAACTAACTTGGAAAACTCTAGAAAGTTGAGTGAAGTTCAATCTCCTGCTTCTCTCCATGTGCTGATACTGTATTTCTTCAGCACGGTAGTCTCGGGGCTACTGCGCACACACGCATCTGAGAGGGAACATTGGTCCCAATACTTTTGGAGCTTGCTTTGTATTATAAATTGGGTGGTTCGAGCACTGAATGCTGATTGGCTGACAGCCGTGGTATATCAGACTGTATACCACGGGTATGACAAAACATTTATTTTTACTGCTCTAATTACGTTGGTAACTAGTTTATAACAGCAATAAGCCATTTTAGGGGTTTGTGGTATATGGCCAATAAACCATGACTAAAAATCGAAAGTTCAAAGCATTTTAAACTTGTTACATAAAAATGTTTCACTAAATAACATATGCCTACTCTGGTCTTGGCACTTGCTCTCTAGCCAACAGCTCACAGATACAGTGCAGGTAGTCTGTGCAGGTACGCTAGTCTACTTGATGAGATTATTATGGATATTATTCTGGATATTTATATTTGTCAAACGGCAGTCAATCATTGTTCATCATGTCACCAGAATAAGACCCTAGATATTTATTGGAAAGCAGCATCAAGCTCATCACCGTGCCCTTTCACCACCCTGAGAAATTCATCACAATTGATTTAAATCTGTAGCCTAATAATGTTGAATGAACAAATTATCTGTTGGCATCTATAACATTTTACAGAGACTTCCTGTTTCCATCACAGCTGTGTTGTATTTTTATTTTACGGTATGACTTTACCCGCATAAAAGCTGTGGATGAAATGTGGTTACGGCGGTGGCTCCCGATAGTGGTTAATATTTAACATGATACAAATTGTAAGATAAAACTGAGAAAAGCCCAGGCATATAATTGAACATTCTAAAGCACATAAATCAACTCGGCAGGTTTGGCACTACAGAAGTCTATAGCTTGGGTCTCCAAATTTCATCCCGGCAAATTATGAGGGCATACAATTAAAATTCTGAACAATGGCACAGCTATTTATAGCTTACTTCACTGTGGAGTAGAGGCCATAATACATGACCTGTTGATTTGATTTTCAGTTTGCTTCCATATGACTGGTTTCACATTCGTTCTCAGGGATCATAAGGAAAAATAATCTAAAACAATTGCTAAATGTATTTACAATCCCTTTCTCCAAACAGATTTACTAATTTAGCTCTTATCAATAGCTGACACTGGTGGAGGCTCTTCAGAGGAGGAAGGGGAGGACCCTCCTTCTCATTGAATTTCATAAAAATAAAATGTTTAAAACATTTAAAAATATACTTTTCAGATACAACTATACAAAATATATTCACGTTACCAAATCATTTATTAAAACACACCGCTTTGCAATGAAGGTCTACAAAGTAGCCGCAACATCACCATGTAAGATAGCACCATGGTGTAGCCGGAGGATAGCTAGCTTCAGTCCTCCTCTTGGTACATTGACTTCAATAAAGGAGGATTTTGGTCCCTTCCTGGATCTCACCCCCTTCCAAAGACTTACACAGTAATTATGACAACTTCCGGAGGACGTCCTCCAACCTATCGGAACTCTTGGAGCATGAACTGTCATGTTGTCAGAGAATTAATATATTACTGAAATCATTAGCTACAGCTAAAATGTGGTGAGTAGTTGACTCAAAGAGAGAGAAAGACAAAAGTTGAACAGGTTATGACTATCCAACACAACACTGGAACTCTTCCAAGTCAAGGGGACTTTTGGTTTTATACATTTATTTCAACCAAGGCCTGACGGTGAACTGCTAAATTGCTTACTGACTATGCACTAATGTTACTGCATGATTGTATTAGCTACGTTGATTACGTTGACTACGTTGACATTACTATAACTAATATGGGGACAACGATGTTGGCTGTGTGCAGTGGTTTTGATATGGTTTGGCTTAGAAAGGTTTTTTCGCCTGGTCACATACAGCTGATGTGTTGTTCATTGAAGTCCACAAACGAAGGGAAAAGGTGAGAGGAGGAAAGGGCATAGATGCGAGAAGGAATACAATGTGGTTGCTAAGAAAGCGAACTGTGTTTGCGCGTGATCAGAGGTGTATTCATTCCATCGATTCTGTGCAAAAACATTTATTGAACGGAAGCAAACGAAACGGGATAAAAATACCTGAATTTGTACAATAGAAACTCTTGTTTGCAACTGTTGAACTAATGATTACACCCTATATCAGCTAGATGCAGGCAAGAGTGTGCAAGGCAGTATTGAATGTGTCACTTCACTCGATCTGTGTGCACCTACTTTTTAAACTTTAATTTAAAGGCTAGGTTGTAGCAACATCATGGTGGGTATAGGGAAAATTTGAGTATCATGTAGTAGCCTAAACATATGGCTGATACTGGCATTTGCCCATGCTTAAATGAATAGTCAGAATATGCGTAGAGACATCTCTGCATGGTCTGGTGAAGTGTAATTATGAGAGAATTTACAAGGAGGTTGAACGAGATTTAACAGTTTGGGAGAAGTTGCCTGCTTCTTTACAAATTAGGATCGCTTCCATAAAGATTAATGTGTTGACACGTATTAGTTTACCGAGCATGATGATCCCACTCCCTCCACCAGTAGGCTATTGGGGAATGATTGATAAACATATACATACATACATACATACATACATACATACATACATACATACATACATACATACATACATACATACATACATACATACATACATACATACATACATACATACATACCTTTGGAATGGCAAATATCCAAATATTAGGTTTGAGGTGTTACAACGACAGAAGTGTAATTGGTGGACTTGCATTAGCAAATGTTTGTATTTACCACCAATCTTCATCAGCCTACATCAGTCTCTTGGAGAACTATTGAGGAAGAACTTGTTTCACCTACTAGATTGCAGGATGTGTTATTGTCTGGCATATCTAATAGGAAATGCATGCTGTATTTTGGTCCTATCATTTCTAACACAATAGAGAATTTTAGCAAGGTTGAGAAGTGTGTAGGTGTTTCCTGGAAATGGCATCTCCATACCCCTCTATGGCATAACAAGGCGATCACTTCCAGGAATAAACCGTTAGAGTCTAGAGCCTGGTCTGCAAAAGGGGTCAATAATCTAGGGGATATATTTGGATTTATTTGACCTTTATTTAACTAGGCAACTCAAAGGGTCTTCTTTGTTTTCAGGAACTTTGTCTTCGTTTTGATTTGCAAGGGTCGTCATTCTTTCTATATTCTTAAGACTACAGTCAGCGCCATGTGCCTGTGGGGTTCCATGGGGTGTGGGGAAGGCACCCGGTGTTAGAGTGGATTTTTACATTCCAGTCCAGAGGTTTTGTGTCTGCTATTTCTTCTCATCTTACAACAATTAAAGCAGAAAGACCTCTCAATGGTTAAAGCATGGGTAGATGATTTGGTAGTCGATGATGAGGCTATTGATTGGGAGAATGTCTGGGAGAATATATTTCACTTATCAAAGAACCCAAACCATCAATTAATTCATTTGAAACTTTGTCATAGATCGTACTGGACACCACTTGTAAGATTTCATGCAAAACAGACCCATACTGTGACCTATGTAACCTCCATACACTTGGTACATACAAACATATGATATGGGATTGTCCTGAGGTTTATGAGTTTGAGGAAAGTGTCGTATATCCTCTCTGACATGGTTGATAAAACTGTACCCCTTGAACCAATTACGCTGTTGCTTAACAATGACACAGGTATGCAGCTGAATGAGAAACAGCTAAAAGTTTGGCTGGCTGGGTTGACTGCTGCCAAAAAACATGTTGTTCAGTGCTAGTTGTCACCACATGACCTTAATATAAGGATTTTTTGTTTTTACCTTTATTTAACCAGGCAAGTCAGTTAAGAACAAATTCTTATTTTCAATGACGGCCTAGGAACAGTGGGTTAAACGGCCTGTTCAGGGGCAAACGACAGATTTGTACCTTGTCAGCTCGGGGATTTGAACTTGCAACCTTTCGGTTACTAGTCCAACGCTCTAACCACTCGTCTACCCTCCCACCCCGGCATACTTTATTTATATTTTTAATCCCAGACCCCGCCCCCACAGGAGGCCTTTTGCTAGGCCGTCATTGTAAATAAGAATTTGTTCTTAACTGACTTGACTAGTTAAATAAAGTTTAAATACAATAAATAAAATTAAAATAACTTAAATAAATATGTCAGGCTTCAGACTTTTGTGCTTGGCCTCTGCCCTGTACCTGAATGAACATGCTCTTTGTACACTGATTGTTTGACATTAATGCACTGTGAGTGTGACATTCCTCCTTGTCCTGCAGGCATGGGAGGGAGGGATGGGGGTGGGTGGGAGGGAGGGAGGGAGGGATGAGGGTGGGGGAGAAGCAGGAAGCCTTGCAGAGCTCCACTACAGACCTGGGAAACTTCTCAGTGTGGGAGAAGAAGGTTTCCTTTTGTCCCTCTCACCATTAGTTTTTCTCTCACTTTGTCTCCCTTATCTCTGTTTTTCTGCTGGGTCTGGGGTATTATGTCAGTCAGATTCAACGCAGTTTGAAGTTTGAAGGTCTTCTTTTACACTGATCATCTTCTCCTCATCCAATAAAGCTATGCAATATTCTAGGGGATTAGGAACCAGACTCTTAATGACTCTTAATGCACACTTTATTACCAGGGAGAACGGTACAGTGACTGGAAACTCTAGGTAATATTATGGCAACACCGAAGCTTGCTCCTCTGCCTGACTACCTCCCACCTGTGCCATTGGAATGTGCATGCATCCGGCCCAGCTGTGGCGGAGGGAGCTGTCCAAGCCGGCAAAGCAGCTGAGTGGCCAGGTGGTGGTGGTGAAGGTGCGGACTGAGGACAGGAGTGGCAGGGTGAACTGGACTGGGGCTGTCTGCACTTTGAGGCGTCACTAGTAGGTTGGGGGAGGATTCTAACTTTCTCTATACAAAATCACTCTATTGGATGTGGCCTTTTGAGAACTTTGGGTTCTCTGATTGTTAATACATCAAAGATCAATGATATAACGAGGCAGAGCTTGCCCAGCCAAAGTATGTATGTGATAATATCAAATATTGTCTACATGAGAGATGAAGAGGCAATCCGCCAAAGTAAGTGATAGATCACACAGTATATCCACAGAGAAGAAAGACAACTCACCGTCGTCGTAGCGCTGCCTGGAGGCGGTTCCGGGAGCGGCACTGGGCACGCCCTCGTACAGCCCCTCCCCCACAAAGTCTGTGTAGAAGAGCATAAAGGACATGACGGCCATCCAGCTGCAGAGCTGGGCCACGCACAGCTGCCTCATTACCTGGGGCACGTGGCAGTAGCTGCGGTAGATGGCTGGCGTCATGGACCAGAACGTCCTCAGCAGGCACAGCAGCGGGCCCGACTTGAGCAGCCGCAGTTTGCATTTGAGCAGGTAGCAGCAGGAGCGTGGAATGCCGCAGCGGCCCGCCTCCAGGAGAGGAACTGGCTCCAGGGCCGCCACACCAGCACACGGTGGCTCCTCCGACACCTTCATGGTGATCAGCACGCTGATCACGAAGATGAGGATGAGCATGAAGAAGAGGCACTCTGCCTGGCCGCCCAGGTAGACGGACAGCAGGCCCCGGCTCCAGTCCAGCGCAGGCAGTAGGTAGCCCACGCAGCCTCCGAGGCTAACCATAAAGGAGAACATGGCGAAGGCCTGGTTGCAGTCCTCCTCGTCGCGGTACAGGTCCGAGAGGAGCGCCTCTAGTGGCGTGAAGCACACCTGGCCACAGAAGTCAAGCAGGCCCACACCGAGGATGAGGAAGGCCACTTCTAGGGTGCGTCCGCCCCAGGTGAAGTAGGCAGCCAGCAGGTCGGCATGGGGGATGATGAGGAGGGCTAAGAGGACACCCAGGGACAGCAGCCAGATGAAGGGCCGACGGCGGCCATAGCTGCTGTTGCAGTGGTCACTGGCTGAGCCAATAACAGGGATGAAGATGAGACCGAACACTGGGCCGATCCCTGGGGGAGGAGAGAGAGAGAGAAAGAGAGAGAGAAAGAGAGAGATAGATAGACAGATAGAGATAGGAGTGATGTTGATTCATTGGTTGTCAGTTACAAAGTCAAAGGGTTTCTAGGTTGGTGTGTAAAACCAGTTAGTTTAGTTATCAGTATCAAAGCAATAGTCACAAACACATAAAATAGTTAAATAGGTAAACACTGATTGAAATTCCCTTCAAGAACAATTGTGTGAGTTATAGGCCAACATAATAGCTATTGGATTTGAGCTTTTCCACAACATTTCCCCTGTGAACTCTAATCCAACAAATGTCCTGGCTGCATCTGATGTTGTCTGGTATCTTCCAGTGTACTACCTTCCCCATGCTGCTAGGGCTTGGAGGCAGGATCTCCAGGGGTCTGTGGCCCACTGGCCCCATCACTGTTCCATCCATCTCTCTGAGTGCTAGTGAAGGCTGCCTACAGATGGTTCTGTGCCCCAAGCTAACCCACCATAAGCCTCCCTCTCTTCCCCACTGCTGGATTGGGCTAATTAAAACACCCACAAGGATGCTTGTGGAGCAACACAACTTACATTCAACTTACATTCCCCACAATGGCCAGATGTATGCCTCTGGTTTCACAATGGGAGCATGCATTGGGAGGCTTGTTTTGAAAATATGGTTTAAAATTCCATAGAGATGAAAAATCTAACATTAATTGGATCCACATGAGGGATGCCATGAGGGTCATTCTGATCAAATATGTGTGTAGACTGGAGTACTGTATGAATAGGTACATTCCATTTTTCCATTCCCAGACAATGACCTTTTATGTAAGGGATAATCAACGATCTATGGAAAATAATTAACGACGTGGAAGGTGTGTTCTATGATGTGCTAGCCGAGTGGACTAACCTTCCACGGAGTTGCATTATTTCCCAGAGATGATTATCCCTTTTATACCATGGCTAGAAATGTGTTCATTTGCAAGAAGGTATGTGCTCAACCTCCATTGAAGTGGCTAGCAAGTTTACTAGATAGCTACATTTGAAGACAGAAGCTTACATACACCTTGGCCAAATACATTTAAACTCAGTTTTTCACAATTCCTGACATTTAATCCTTGTAAAAATTCCTTGTTTTAGGTCAGTTAGGATCACCACTTTATTTAAGAATGTGAAATGTAAGAATAATAGTAGAGAGAATGATTTATTTCAGCTTTTATTTATTTCATCACATTCCCAGTAGGTCAGAAGTTTATATACACTCAATTAGTATTTGGTAGCATTGCCTTTAAATTGTTTAACTTGGGTCAAACGTTTTGGGTAGCCTTCCACAAACTTCCCACAATAAGTTGGGTGAATTTTGGCACATTCCTCCTGACAGAGCTGGTGAAACTGAGTCAGGTTTGTAGGCATCCTTGCTCGCACACGCCTTTTAAGTTCTGCCCACAAATGTTTTATAGGATTGAGGTCAGGGCTTTGTGATGGCCACTCCAATACCTTGACTTTGTTGTCCTTAAGCCATTTTGCCCCAACTTTGGAAGTATGTTTGGGGTCATTGTCCATTTGAAAGACCCATTTGCGACCAAGCTTTAACTTCCTGACTTATGTCTTGGGGTGTTGCTTCAATATATCCACATAATTTCCCTTCCTCATGAGGCCATCTATTTTGTGAAGTGCACCAGTCCCTCCTGCAGCAATGCACCCCCACAACATGATGCTGCCACCCCCCGTGCTTCACGGTTGGGATGGTGTTCTTCGGCCTGCAAGCCTCCCCCTTTTTCCTTCAAACATAACAATGGTCATTATGGCCAAACAGTTCTATTTTTGTTTCATCAGACCAGAGGACATTTCTCCAAAAAGTACAATCTTTGTCCCCATGTGCAATTGCAAACCGTAGAATGGCTTTTTTATTGTTGTTTTGGAGCAGTGCCTTCTTCCTTGCTGAGCGGCCTTTCAGGTTATGTCGCTATAGGACTCGTTTTACTGTGGATATAGATACTTTTGTCCCTGTTTCCTCCAGCATCTTCACAAGGTCCTTTCCTGTTGTTCTGGGATTGATTTGCACTTTCCGCACCAAAGTACGTTCATCTCTAGGAGACAGAATACGTCTCTTTCCTGAGCTGTATGATGGCTGCGTGGTCCCATGGTGTTTATACTTGCGTACTATTGTTTGTACAGATGAACCGTGGTACCTTCAGGTGTTTGGAAATTGCTCCCAAGGATGAACCAGACTTGTGGAGGTCTACAATTTTTTTCCTGAGGTCTTGGCTGACTTATTTTGATTTTCCCATGATGTCAAAAAAAGAGGGACTGAGTTTGAAGGTGGGCCTTGAAATACATCCACAGGTACACCTCCAATTGACTCAAATGATGTCAATTAGCATTTCAGAAGCTTCTAAAGCCATGACATCATGTTCTGGAATTTTCCAAGCTGTTTAAAGGCACAGTCAACTTAGTGTATGTAAACTTCTGACCCACTGGAATTGTGATACAGTGAATTTTAAGTAAAATAATCTGTCTGTAAACAATTGATGGAAAAATTACTTGTGTCATGCACAAAGTACATGTCCTAACCGGCTTGACAAGACTATAATTTGTTAACAAGAAATGTGTGGAGTGGTTGAAAAACGAGTTTTAATGACTCCAACCTAATTATATTTAAACTTCCAACTTCAACTGTACAGTAGCTGCCTTTGTAACCAAACAAACATACTTGCTTGTTTAGCTAACCAAACCATCAGTCCTAGCTTGCTATTGTGAAAATCAAATTAAATAATGCCAATAATGTTTTCAATTAGATTTTTTTTTTTCAAAAGCAGCTCAAACATAGAACATGTAAGATTAAACTATATGGTGCGTTATAAGGAATTATACAACGGGTGGGTCTAATCTTGAATGCTGATTGGTTAAAGACGGTGTCTATTCCAGAAGTTAATCACCAGCTAAATCTATGAGTTAAAATTCCGATTTACTCTGTTCCATCTGACTGCACAAACCACTGTCTCATCAGCCTAACCAGGCAATTTATAAACTTAATCTCCACAAAGCATCAATATATTATCTCACATTTCTTTTAGGCTAACATTTAGTTTTCAACAGGGGAGATTTGTATAAACCTTGCTATCTGTCTCTCCGACATTTGCAACCTTGTTTCAATATTCAAATTCGATCTCCAACGGTCGCATGGAAATGAATGTGTCGGGAGGCAGCTTTTCTTAGCCTGTCCAAATCGTGAATTAGCATTATTTTTATGGATATATACAAAGAAGAATCTATGGAAAACTGGTAAAAAATAAACGAAGTGCAGCTAGTTTGCAGTCTTTCCAGCTTCAGTTTGAAGTGATTGTGTTAGCGGTGTTGTTGGCTAGCTCCTCTGAACAATGTCCTGACGAGAGAGAACATGTTCTATGCCAGGCGAAATCGTGCATCATTCGCTCATTGTTATGAATGTATCCAAATAAATAGCACTAGAAAACAGCTTAAACAAATGCAAATGCAGCTACTTTGTTGTTATTCTGGCTCACTGTTTGACGTGACTGTAAGTTGCTGGTGAGTCTCTGATCCACCTCTACGCAGACGACACCATTCTGTATACTTTTGGCCCTTCTTTGGACACTGTGTTAACAACCCTCCAGGCAAGCTTCAATGCCATACAACTCTCCTTCCCTGGCCTCCAATTGCTCTTAAATACAAGTAAAACTAAATGCATGCTCTTCAAACGATCGCTGCCTGCACCTGCCCGCCTGTCCAACATCATTACTCTGGACGGCTCTGACTTAGAATACGTGGACAACTACAAATACCTAGGTGTCTGGTTAGACTAAAACTCTCCTTCCAGACCCACATCAAACATCTCCAATCAAAGTTAAATCTAGAATTGGCTTCCTATTTCGCAACAAAGCATCCTTCACTCATGCTGCCAAACATACCCTTGTAAAACTGACCATCCTACCAATCATCGACTTCGGCGATGTCATTTACAAAATAGCCTCCAATACCCTACTCAACAAATTGGATGCAGTCTATCACAGTGCCATCCGTTTTGTCACCAAAGCCCCATATACTACCCACCATTGCGATCTGTACGCTCTCGTTGGCTGGCCATTGCTTCATACTCCTCATCAAACCCACTGGCTCCATGTCATCTACAAGACCCTGCTAGGTAAAGTCCGCTCTTATCTCAGCTCGCTGGTCACCATAGCATCACCCACCTGTAGCACACGTTCCAGCAGGTATATCTCTCTAGTCACCCCCAAAACAAATTCTTTCTTTGGCCGCCTCTCCTTCCAGTTCTCTGCTGCCAATGACTGGAACGAACTACAGAAATCTCTGAAACTGGAAACACTTATCTCCCTCACTAGCTTTAAGCACCAACTGTCAGAGCAGCTCACAAGATTACTGCACCTGTACATAGCCCACCTATATTTTAGCCCAAACAACTACCTCATTCCCTACTGTATTTAATTTTATTTATTTATTTTGCTCCTTTGCACCCCATTATTTTTATTTCTACTTTGCACATTCTTCCATTGCAAATCTACCATTCCAGTGTTTTACTTGCTATATTGTATTTACTTTGCATGTTTACTCTGTATGTTTGTTTTACTCCATGTGTAACTCTGTGTCGTTGTATGTGTCGAAATGCTTTGCTTTATCTTGGCCAGGTCGCAATTGTAAATGAGAACTTGTTCTCAACTTGCCTACCTGGTTAAATAAAGGTGAAAAAAATAAATAATAATAAGTTAGCCGTAGTTGGCTAGCTAGGATGCAAGGGATAAGAATGTTGTCAGCCAGTATGGCAATGGAACATTTAAAATGAACGACTGGGTCGTGTCTCTGGCAACCGAACCGATAGAATGAACAATCAGCCGGCTTGGGTAGGAACTCTAGATTTGCGTCAGGACTATATCTTGTGGAAGGGTGAAATAGTATGAATAAAATAATAAAAATAATGTTTTTAATGAGAATATGTAAATCATTTTTTGAATATGTTGGTAACCCTTTACATAAAAGTGATAATGCCCTTGAAACCGCTGTTTGGAGGATATATTAGCACGGTTTGCTAACAACATCCGTGCCAATATACCTTTCAAACACCGGCTTCGCTGGCATTATCACTTAAATAATGCATGCTCTAGGATGCCAATCAGAAACGAGTGTTCAACAGTGCATGGTATAAGTATGGGATAATCTACCTGGATGGATATCTGACAACAACATAGTGAAACTGTTACACAACTAAATAAATAAATGTAGTCGTTCTCAGGAAAAAATGTCTTACATTTCTTGAGGTAAAAAAGACACCGTTATGTTGAGTAGAGAGGAAGGGGCACACTGTGCGTCAGATAGACAGACGGACGGATAGACAGAGTGCATCACTAAAGTCCAACCCTCAGTCACATATTTGCCTGGCTGCCACAGGAGCTGTGGAGGCCCATCGTAACAATCCAGTTTGTACAGCTTGAACTCTCACTCACACACAACCTTACACTGCTTAATATAAGCTATCCTTACCTAACCACACCACATACAATACCAGGCAGTGACTTTGTCAATTGCTACAGAATCAAACAGTGATTGTCACCAATACAAATCATCAGTGTGTCCTCGGCCCTGTCTGACATCAAACACTATCAACTGATATGAGAAAAATTCACAACAAGTCTGGCGACCAACAACCTTGCACAAACAGAACGTTGCATTGATAACTCTTAACTTGATATACACTGTATTCACCATAAATATTCCCATTACAAACATAATGTGCTCTCTTACTAGGGTTGGGCGGTATCCAGATTTTCTTATCATCATATTGTCCTTCTCTCATACTTGGATATACGGTATTATCGGCTTAGCAGACAAGGGGTCGCCAAAAAAAATGAGAAAAAAAGCCAATTGGGCATCTATTAACAGAACGCTAACAAAATGAGCACAAGTAATAGCATATTTCAATGGAGGTTGCTAGCTAAGTATGCTAACGAGAGCAAACAAAAATAAACTAATTGTAAAGACAGGCAATCCAGCTCATAAATTTATAAATACTCTATATAGGTAGGAGCTACCAAATGTAATTTTTGGTGAGTTTGGACATTTACATGCGAATGTGAATGAGAGACATTGTGCAAATTAACAAAGTTTGGACGCATGCTTGTCTGGCTCTGGAGCTGCATGTGTCTGGAGTCGCAATGGGCCTGCCTGCTCTGAGAAGATTGGGGAGGAGCAGACAGGCTGAGAGGCGGAAAAACGTAAGCAATTCAAGATAGTGGCAGCTGTACAAATAACTCATCCAGAAAGCTAGCAAAATATGATGCCCCGTCACCTTGTTAATTCAGCCACTTACTTAGATGAATTAGCAAGTTCAATTTAGGGGTCGCGTTCATGCAGAATTCTGCGTTTTTCACGCAGGAAAAAAATATAAAACGCATAAAAATTATCTTGCTGGATTTTGTAAACGCAGATGTAAAATGCTAGTTATTGTCATTTCTGCTCGGCATTCGACTAATTTCATGCTTCGGTTGCACTTCTCCACTGAGATGAGAACATGAACTGGCATTCTATCAGCAGACAGCGCTCTGACTGAGGTGTAGCTATTTTTCTCCGCTACTTTTCTCAGTGTTGCCAGACACCTGGTAAAATGCAAGATTAACTTTAAGCAAAACACTTTTTATGATAAACATTGGAAATATGATAGCCATGTATCGATTTAGCAAAAAAGCCCTTGCTTTTTAATTGTTAGCTCATTTACTTCTGTGGCTGCCAGCCAATTAGCGTTGCACTTTTTTCTGCCGAATGTGTCACACTTAATGTATTTTCTGTGAAGGAAAACTATACTAACACATCCCTGATCACTCTATTGAAGCAAAAAAACACTGTTTTACATTCAATATAAAATACAAACCCTGTCAATACAACTTCTGGCTACTTTTCCCTGTTGTGCTATTTATAAACAAACACCATGTAAAATAATGGGACAGGTGAAATGAAGAATGCAATCTGCTTAATCTCCTAACGTATTGCACAAGTTGACTGCAGGTATTTACTTAATAAAAAGTAGCCAAAAATATTAAAATGTAGAGTTGGGCGATATACTGTGTTTTACAATATAACGGTATTGATGCACGGATCAGTTTTTACTTTACCTTCTAAAACAGTATTTGAATGTTTGGTTTGTTAAATGTGATACACTGTTTGTAACGTCAATTTTTATAGTTTACTTCGCTACTTGAGTCAAATCTCTCTGCTCTCCGTCTCTCCATGCTGCTTTTTACACGTAGTGCATTCGGAAAGTATCCCTTTTCCACATTTTGTTACATTACAGCCTTATTCTAAAATTGATCAAATACATTTTTTCCCTCATCAATCTAAACACAATACCCCATTATGACAATGCAAAAACAGGTTTTTATCATTTTTTCCCACATGTATAGAAAAAATAGCAGACATACCTTATTTACATAAGTATTCAGTTCCTTTGCTATGAGACTCGAAATTGAGCTCAGGCGCATCCTGTTTCCATTGATCATGTTTGAGATGTTTCTACAACTTGATTGGAGTCCACCTGTGGTAAATTCAATTGATTGGACATGATTTGGAAAGGCACACACCTGTCTATATAAGGTCCCATAGTTAACAGTGCATGTCAGAGCAAAAACCAAGCCACGAGGTGGAAGGAATTGTCCGTAAAGCTCTGAGACAGGATTGTGTCGAGGCACAGATCTGGGGAAGGGTACAAAAAAATGTCTGCAGCATTGAAAGTCCGCAAGAACACAGTGGCCTCCATCATTTTTAAATGGAAGAAGTTTGGAACCACCAAGACTCTTCCTAGAGCTGGCCGCCCGGTCAAAACGAGCAATAGGGGGAGAAGGGCCTTGGTCAGGGAGGTGAGTACCTCTGTGGAGATTGGAGAACCTTCAATAATAACAACCATCACTGCAGCACCCCTCCAATCAGGCCTTTATGGTAGAGTGGCCAGACGGACTGGGAGACTAGTCAGGATCGAGAGAAATAAAATGGAGCAAAGTACAGAGAGATCCTTGATGAAAACCTGCTCCAGAGAGCTCAAAACCTCAGACTGGGGTGATCGTTCACCTTCCAACAGGACAACGACCCTAAGCACACAGCCAAGACAACGCAGGAGTGGCTTCGGGACAAGTCTGAATGTCCTTGAGTGGCCCAGCCAGAGCCCGGACTTGAACCCGATCGAACATCTCTGGAGAGACCTGAAAATAGCTGTGCAGTGAAGCTCCCCATCCAACCTGACAGAGCTTGAGAGGATCTGCAGAGGAGAATGGGAGAGACTCCCCAAATACAGGTGTGCCAAGCTTGTAGCGTCATACCCAAGAAGACTCAAGGCTGTAATCGCTGCCAAAGGTGCTTCAAAGTATCACGTAAAGGGTCTGAATACTTATGTAAATGTGCCTGACATAGACAGAGGCGTGCTATATGCCAGACCAATCCGAACTCATCTCTCAGCATGTCCAGCCCACCCATTATCTCAGCCAATCATGGCTAGTGGGAAGGTTTCTGACTTTTTCTGTGGCTAAACCAACTAGGCTCGTAATTTAACAATTTTATTTGTATTTACAGATGGCATACACGTTTGTTATTAAGGCACATGAATGTTCACATGTTCCAGAAGGCATTTCTGCCGAAAAAAATGCATTTTGATGAAAAAAAACATTTAAGTTTAGGGCTCTACTGTGAACTAGTGACCAAAGACATACGTGGGGAAAAAAACAATTTAATCAATTTTAGAACAAGGCTGAAACTTAACAAAATGTGGACGAAATCAAGGGGTCTGAATACTTTCCGAATGCACTGTACTTATTCCCGCCCCCTGTCACTCAAGGAACGCATTTGTTGTTCCTCAACTACGAGACAATTGCGTTCAGTCTGCATTGTTAAGGCAGCACATGCAACAAAGTTGATGACAGCGATGCTGTTTTCACTTTGCTCCAATCAGAATGGAGAAAGACCCATTTAAATCACTTATAATGTATGTGTTGCCACCCTAGGGTCACGCACTACTCAGAAAGCAAATGTATATATTTTATTATTAAAAAACATAAAATATCGTCGTTTTTCATACCGTGATATGAAATTTGCCCATATCGCCCAGCCCTATTATAAACGGTATTGAAAAACCATCCCGTGGCTATTTCCAAATACCTAGTTATACGGTATATACAGTATACCGCCCAAGCCTATCTCTAACTCATATGCAGTATACACACAACACCATGTGCTTTCCAAGTCATATACAGTACAAACTCTACAGTGTGAACTTCTAACATAAGACATGCCCCTGGGCCCCTATCCAGAAAGCTTGCTTCCTCCTGACAGACAGAGAAGAGTCGATTAAACAATTAAAGAGTGGCAACTGGCAGTATTAATCCAGAAGTGGCCATTAGATCAAGTAGATGACTTGCATCTGAGAATCTGACACTACTCCTGGGGAAATTAGCCTTAAGACCCCAGGACACAATATCCATCTCCATTACTAAACACTCTGCCGTTCCATTAGACAAAACTAAGGGGGGGGGGCAAAGCATTTATTTTGTGCCACTTCCAGATGAGGTTTACGGGCTGTGGGGGATGACACAAATGCTATTTTTCTCCCATTCGCATGCAGCTGTTTAAAGAGAGGGATAGTGGAGTGTATGTGAACACACATCAATTTACTGTATCTGTCTATTGGAGCTGTAATTGCCACATGCACGTTTTCGGAGTGGCAATCTGGATCAGTTTGATCACAATGTAATCTGGGAGAAAGAGCAGAAATGCCTTTACAGCAAACCATGTGATAGCCATTTGCGCGCAACAGGATAATGCAGCTACTCACATCGCCTACACAAAAAATGCCCTGCCGCGCGATGGCTATATATATACACACACGGTGTCTTTAAAAAAAAACTGAACTTCTAATGTAGCACTAAGGTTAGGTCAAACACAACAGCATGTCACTGATTTGCAAGCAATGAGGTCTAATAACAACAACAGTAACCCATCTTTGTATCTATCAGGAAGAGCAGGCCTCTGCTCCATCTCTTTAGATTTGCTCTGCTGTTGTTAATGTAAAACAAATCCAAAGCCACAGTCCAGAACCAGATTAGAAACTCAACTATGGGGATCTAAAATGAGTCTGTTCCATCAGGGGGACCGTGTGTAAGTTTTTTTTTTGTAAATGAGATACTGTACTATCAGGCCATTACCCAAAGAGACAGCAGGTTGCTTTAGATACAGTATCCAACGGGCTGGTGGGGCACAGCCCTGTCCCTCTACACCCTTCAGGACAGGACCCCTCTAGATGAAGACTCTCATGTGTAATGAATGTTTACCTAGCACCATGGTCATGTATTGCTCCTCTACCCCAGCCTCCAGAAGAAGGGGGGGCACGTATGTGATTCCAGCTGCCACGCAGATCTCCAGGCCGCAGGTCAGGGAGTTCAGCAGGACGAGACGGCACTGAGACCTCCATCCAGGCATATTTACAGGGTCGCTAATCCACCTCTACGCCGTTACAGGGGGGCTGCTGCCAGGAGAGGAGGAGGCAGACGGTTCCCCGTGGTACGAGGCTCGGGGACGAGAGGACCACAAAGGAGGGAGAGCAGGGAGGACACACTGACACTGTCTCAGATGACCTGGAGGATCCATTCTGGTTTCAGCATTCTGGATCTGAAAGAACAGAACAGAGGAGAGAGAAACAGGTATTGATGAAAACAGAAAAACTGATTGACTCACTTTGGAACGCATGAAGGCTGAGAGCTAAGACTGGATAGGTCACTCTCAGGCTAACGCACCTGGTTGTCAGACGCCTCAGGCACTGAAATTGCTTGATTGCTGCTGCTGCGGAGAGGCTTTCTCACAAGACAAAGTGCAGGACTCCAACACGCAGAGACAGGGACTGTTAGAAAGCCACAGCCAGATACAAAGGGATTGATACACCAACTTGACTGCTCAGCTTCAGGGCAGCTTGAACAACAGAGAGATGAGTCAGCCCAATGTAGCAACGTGGCAAATGCACCCATTTGGCACTATCATTCCCTCTCTGTTTTCTTAAGGTGGGGAGAGGGAAGGAGGGTGGGCATGACAAAAGTGGTGGTTGACAAAGGGAAAGAAAGAGAGAGACATTCCGGAGGAGCTTTCTCTCTTTCCTGCCTGCAAGGCAGCAGCAGCAGGTGGTGTCTGGGAGCCGGCCCTCCACTTCTCTCTGCTCTGTCATTAAACTATCCGATCCAGGGCTGATTACACCATGCCAAGTCAAGACGCTCCTAACACGGAGCACCTCACTCTCATTTCCACCCATTGTTCACCTGAATCGTTGCTAATGAGCCCGTTTCTACCACTTCCTCCTTTGAAGGGACCAAGACCTCACACACAACGAACAGTAAAATTGGCAGATCAACTCAGTCCGAATACTAATTCTGTCTCATTTTCTGCTAAGCTCAGAAAGGGGACATTATGATACACAGGGGTCTTTTAGGGAAGATTACATTACGCCGATTGATAACGGCCCTGACTCCAGGCAGCAAAGTCATCAGTTCAAATTGGAGTAAAAGGCATAGTGAGCATAATGAGACGTTGTCCAGATGAGGGTCAATGGTTCCAAGAGCAAAATAATATTTCCTGGTCTTCCAACAAAATATGAGCGAGGTGGCTTTAGCTTTAGTTCCGCTCCAGTAGACAGAAGGAAAGTACACCCTGATCTGATGATCCTGCTTCAAAGATGCCTAAACAGATCTCGGCTTACATAATTTACTGATTCTGGTGTCACAGTTCCTCAAACGTCTGCCCCATCTCTCTCACACACACACACACACACACACACACACACACACACACACACACACACACACACACACACACACACACACACACACACACACACAGACACACGCAAACACACGCGTGTAGACAGAGCTCGACCCAGCTCCATCCCATGCGTAACAGAACACCAGTGTGTACACCCTCAATCTCCCAGATCGTTTCCTCTCACAATCCTCCTGTGCCTGACATGTCAATCTTTACTGACGAACCTCTACCCCCCCCCTCCCCCCCAACGATGACAAGAAGTGCCATTCTCCATTTCATGCCTTGCTTCCTGCACATTGTCCTTACTACACAAATACCCCTCTTTAGTCATATTTATTATTTTCTCATGAGAGCAAAGCTTGATTTTTATCTGAAGGAAATTGAAGAGGAAAAGCACAAAGCGAGTTAGAAATGACTGAGGGAGCCACAGCGGCGTACTCTAACCCTCAACTGAGCTCATCATCTGAGGTGATGCAGTATCACGTATAGGAACATTGAAAGACCATTCCAAAGAGCATGGATCGAGTGTTCCTCAAGTCGGTCACGCAGGAAACATGGAAACAGCTGATACAGGATCCGATTTCCTCAGCCTAGGTACCAGACTGACTCAGAGTCAGACAGAAAAGGGAGTCTTGCCATGTTCCAGCCTCCTAAGAAAAAAGACTCATCCTACTGCCAAGGTTCCATCTGAGCAAGAGATGTGTGAGAACACTGAGGACAGCCGCAGACGCAAAAACAACAAGGTGCTAAATTCATATTTGGTGTGAAATTCCTCCGCCAGTGTGGTCCATCTGTTCATCCCTAGCAAATCAAATGGATATGTCATTTTCAATAACAGACTCAGTTAGTCACGAGAAACCCAGCAGAGTAAATAAATACTGTTCAGGTGCATGGAAGGAACTGAGTCTGTGTCCTTCAGGAAAGTTTTAGTAGTGATTATTTGGTTCAACAACATTGAGAGGTGAAGAAACAGAAAAACCACCGCATTAGGCTGTTAGTAGAGTGGGAAGTCAAGTTAATTCAAATGTTGCATAAATGTTAGAATAACATGTCTTTAAATCGAATAGCAGGTCATTCAACCCGGCATTGGATACCATTAACGATCGCATCATCACAGTGTCAGTGAGCAGCGTGAGCGTAGAAACGGGACAAAGCAGATGCTTCAGCAGCCAGCAACCTGCAGGGGGCATGGGTCACTCCTATGGGAGGAGAGAGGGGACATTCACACCCGTCAAATCTCATTCCTACCCGCCTCAAACACCCTGAAATGGACCCATCAGGAGACCAGCCAGTGCTGAAAATGGAATGGCTGCAGAGGTATTGACCTAAGCATTGGTGGGGAGTCAGGGATGAGTCAGGGATGAGGTGGGGAGGGATGTGAGGGAGGAGAGACTAGTCAGACTACTGAGCAGAGGATTTATCAGCATGTTTAGCGAACTCTGACTTATGTGTAGAATAAAACCCACGTATTTGGTTTAAACCTGGCACTCATCACAAATAACATCAACATGGCATGGAGCAGAGCTCTTGGGGGTCAACTCCTGCCTGGATGGAGCAGAGCGAGGTAGTCGAGACACACACAAGCAACCCACACAACAACCATTCCACAGAAGTTTAATGACACCTCTGGCACCACAATATATTCCAGTCAAGCCCATCGATCGTCTGGTTATAACCCCAGCCGTACTTAATCAGAGCATCAGCCCTGAGAGTCTTCTGGAGTGATTACACACACAGGGCCTAGGCAGAGGGGCAGCCAGAGCCAGCTACTGTAGAGCGAGAGATGGGGCTGAGGAGGGAAGAGAGAGAAGGAGGAGGGGGAAGAGGTGCTTTTGTCTTGTCAGCTCTGCACTCCCTTTGCCCCATTACCAGGCCCATTCAGGCCCAGGCCCGGGCGCATTCAGGCCCAGGTCCCCCAAATCAGTCTTAATGGCTCTGAGGGGTATTATTACAATACAAAACAGGCTTTGTATACATTGTGCCAGTCTGAGTAACTTGATACAGTGAGGTACCAGGCCCATTCAATTGGGCTTTTATTAGTGCGGGGTTTCATATAAAACGGTAAAAAAACAGCAACTGAAGAGTCTGTGTCTGTGAGTCTGAGACAGAAGGAGGAGAATTGCTGCGACATTACATTACAACCACAAGTGCTGCTTCGGCAGTGGATGAAGAAACCTCAAGGAGACTCTTGTGGTGTTCTGGCTCCCTCTGAATGGCTGCAGAGATACAGCACACTAGTTCTCCCCCTCTATGTTCCTGTTCAGGCACTGCTGGCAGGAGACAGAGGAACAGAGCTGTGTCCAACAACAGCAGGCCGCCTGCGTGGCTTTAGCCTCCAGTCTTCCAGACAGTGAATTCCAGATGGATTCCAGTTGAGGTTGAGCAGGGTGGGGACTGGCCTGGGGAGGATCTCGCCCCTGAGAGGCCTTCTCTTTGGAGCCTGAGACACCCATCACATGAGAGAGGCTTGCCTGACCCCACTGCCCTCCAAACCCATAACCCCCCCCCCACATCTGTCACACATGACCCCCGGCTTTGGCCAATCTGGTGACCAACAGAACAACTCGAAGTGCGAGTGACAGTCTCAGTCTGGTATTACCATCTTCTTGCGAGACATTGGCACATTAATTTAGTGAACATTACAGTGCTGGCTGTCAACCAGTTGACTGAAAGAACTCTGTCTGGGCTGAGGAGGAAAGGCGTCCTTTTCTTATTTCTGGTGAGTCTAATAATACATTCGGCAATGTCACACTCCAGCTACATAATTAGGCCAATGACTCAGAATACATCTTAGAAGTAAGTTGAATATGAAGCAGACTTTAATTTAAAGTTATAGGCAATTCATTTTTGTTATTCATTGTTTTGAAACGTTATGCATGTAGCCTATATAAAGTATTACAATTTGTTGCAGATCAAGACTCAATTGTCCATTCCACTTTTGACCCTGCACTTATCACTCCCCCCCTGCACCCGTCACTCCCCCCCTGCACGCATCACTCCCCCCTGCACCCGTCACTCCCCCCTGCACGCATCACTCCCCCCTGCACGCATCACTCCCCCCCCCCTGCAGTCAGATCACTCCATCCCTGCACCCCAGGCCACAGTCCACTGCCACACAGGTGTGGAACTATAAACCCAATCAGCTCTCCTTTCAGGGGTGGTGGGGGCAGTGCTGGTTAGCCTTTCTGACAGACAGCGGGACAGACGGATAGGGGATCCACACAGACAGACAGTTATCAGGTGGACACAGAGCAGAGGAATGTAAGCTGGGGGTGACTGATCTGAGAGTGGAGGAGAGGAAGATCCAGCACCCCTCTCAGTCCTTTCAAACTGTTGAATGGAGCCAGTAACAGATCTGGGAGGTGACTGTTATCACACCCGGCACACAAATAGCACAACAATGGAGATCCAGATTCCAGTCATGTAGCCTCTAATGAATCAATGCCTGTTAACGTCCCTGAGAAACGCTTCCTTTCCCTGCCTCAAACCCTAGTATGTAAAGGTCAAACGACTACTATGAGTAAATAGCCTCCTAATAGAGTAATTTGAACTAAGTTCATTGAGAGGCAAAAACCTGAAATTAAATGGTTTTCATCCTGTGCAGAATTGATCTCGGCTCATATTTATGGTATTAAGTAAAAACAGAGCGTTCAAACCGTCTGCCCTCAAATGGTCAATACATGCCTCCTTCTTGGCAGTGTTGGCACAGTTCCCTCATGCGAACAAATAACCGGTGTAGTCAAGCATCATCAACTACAATGAGCATGGCGTGGACTGGCATCATGCATGCCTGACAATATTTCAAATCCTAACTGTCAATGAACATACACAACTGAGTGACTGTCTGTCTGCAGTCAGATAACTGGCACACATAACAAAAGGATCCTATAAGAACAGTATTTGCATCTGTGAATTCACAGTCTGATGGTTCCGACCAGTTTGCGCATTCAATTAGGACTTTATAATCATTCAAAGTAATGGGTAGTAGAATTTAGCAAAATACTTACAATGCAAAGTAGAGAAGTACAGCTGATGTCCAAGATAATTGCAGAAGTGCATATCTGACTACCACGCAGTATTGTCTACTAACCACTCACACACTGACCACTGGATATTTGCATGCACACCTTATCTAATCAACACTCCACTGGCTAGAGGACAGCTACACAGATCCCTCTTCTTACTACCTGGCCAAACTCATATCATGTATGCTCTCCACCTCTTTGTCGTCTCCTCTCTGAATGAACCCTCCTCCTCCTTACCAGCCCTCCCTATATTCTCACGCTCTCCCATCCTGTAAAGTCGGGGGGGAAAGAAACGGAGCACTTCAGGAATCGTCTCCTGGAGGAAAAGATATGGCAACGCTAGCTCAAACCTCTTCCTAAAACACACACACATATATGCGATTGGCCAGAGCACAACAGGCTGTTCGGAAACAAAGAGTGAATTCATATCAGTTCCACCTCAGAGCTCCCCTTCCTCCTCCCATCTCCCAGTGTATCACTCCTCCTCCCCAAAAAGTTTGTAAAAAAAAGCCCCTGACCCGGTATGATGTTAAACTGCCTATCAGGGACAGCCCTCTCACCTCCTCCCAGCCTTAAGCCATACCCCTGTATGTACTCCCGTTCCTGGGATCAGAGCCTCGGTCGAAGGCCCATTCACACACACTAACGCCACTAACCCCACGGCTGCTGACATGTCTGCTCCTCACTTCTCCAAGCAGGCCCAGCTCTCTACGGAGAACCTTTCAATTTGAGATACCGACAGGTGAAGTGGAACGGCGTGGAGAGGAATCAGAGAGAGTAAGTCATTAGAGCATGGCCTGTAGTTTAAGGAATCTCCATTCCTGTAGCCTAGAGCCCAGGGGCAGATCAATATGAGTGCAGCAAATGGCTGCTGGTAACACGTCCCTTGCCCACAAGAGTGGCTTGCATTGCATTAGATAAGCTTTAGAGAGCTCACAGCTTAGGGAATGATCCGAGTTTGTTAGAAGACCATATCCTCCTGACTAACAAAAGCCTTTGCTCCACTTTTGTTTCTCCATCCAGATATACTGACACGGCATAATGAACAGAAAGGATTCTGCTTTTCTTTTTAAATTTGATTTATTTTACCTTTATTTAACTAGGCAAGTCAGTTAAGAACAAATTCTTATTTCCAATGACGGCCTAGGAACAGTGGGTTAACTGCCTGTTCAGGGTGCAGAACGAACTTGTCAGCTCGGGGGTTTGAACTTGCAACCTTCCGGTTACTAGTCCAACGCTCTAACCACTAGGCTACATTGCCACCTGCTTTAAAATGTACCATAGGCAAATGAAATGAGGCCGTCTCCGAATGATCCTTTCTAATAACTAGGCTATCATTTATTAAAAAGGTAGCCGTGCCTAGTCCCCAGTCATAAGTGTGAATGTGAGATAATTATACAACTGGATGTTCTTGAACAAGAGTCTAAAAACGAGTCTAGACATACCCCTTTTGTTCCACGTTAACAGAGTAAAAGCAGCATGTAAAAGCATTTCAGTACGTGACAGAGTTAAAGGAGACATATGGGCCTTTAACAAAGGAAGAATAATGGGGTTGGTGCTGAGTAAATTGACTTAAGTCAAACCGCCAAGGAACTAGAGTGCCACCCAGTCTCATTTCTATATCCAGCTGGCCCAAATTACTAAAATAGGAGCATATGACTAGTACACATATAGCTACAGCTCTAGACATAGACCACAATATCCAGATTTTACCTGCAACGAGTCAGTAAATCTGGAATTTCCTAGAAGCACTATTCCACTGAACATGAGATGTTTAGTTTAATTGAAGTCGTTCACGGTTCATTACGGTTAATTTGGGCTCCCGAGTGGCGCAGCGGTACTGCATCTCAGTGCTGGAGGCGTCACTACAGATCCTGGTTAGATTCCCATAGGGCGGCGCACAATTGGCCCAGCATCGTCCGGGTTAGGGTTTGGCCAGAGTAGGCCGTCATTGTAAAGAATAATTTGTTCTTAACTGACTTGCCTAGTTAAATAAAGGTTAAATAAAAAATACAAATAAATAAATGACATCGGGTCTTGGCTGAGAACATATCAGCAGGCTAAGTTTTCCATCTCAGATGTTGGTTTGAATATTCCACAAACCTTGCTCCAGGACTACAAGCCAAACCCAGAGTCCATAATAAGCTATGACAGACTTCTCTGCACTTAACTGAGAAGGAGATAAAAAGCCACCATGTCAGAAATATACCAGAAATGCTACTGCTCTTGGCATCGAGAGGAAGGACCCAATAAAACTTAAATGTCACCCACATCACATATGAGTCGGTGGACGGGGGAAGGTTCAATCACTCAAAAAACAAACAAATTAACCTTTAAATAAAAATACGTGATGCTGTTGCTAAAATGCAGATCTGCACATTCATTAGCTTAAACACTGGCTTCCATCCTTAGAGGTTGCCTTGCAAGTAACCATACAGCTATATTGTTCTCTGCTTGCTCTAAATAGATAGCTTATTAGTTGGGGAGAGCGCCCGAGAGACGATGACAATGAAGGAGTAAGGTTGGACCTTATCAGTGTGATTTCTTGGTGAAAAGGAGCCGCACTGCAGGACATGAGTTAAGCTGCTGGGAAAACAGGCCAACATTATAATAAACACACAGCCTATTACAGACAGCACAGACCACACTTATGGGCCTATAACAAGAGATGCATTTATAGGAGTCCACTGCCAAATGAAATCTGTATATCTCTGATGCGTTGGGGAACACTTAAACCTGTGTTTGTCGGGATCTGTGTGAGGTTTCTGGGCTTGGGAGTCATGACACACATGTGTAACCCTTCCAGCTGTTTTGTTAGGTAAGCTGGGAGTGTAGAGTCTCGACCTAACACACATCTGTCCTCAGAGAGAGAGGGTGCCGGAGTTTGGCTGGCTGTTGCTCGGGATTGGTGGGACATCAACAAGGCCCATGTCTCCAGCTGTTGTCAGACTGCAGCGAGCCTCAGGGCCCAATGATTAACGCCTCAGTCAAACTCTACACAAACCAGATGGTGAAGTGAGAGATGACAAGGCAGGAAGGGCTCCCCATACTATACTGACAAATTTAACTTGCGCACACACACACACACACAAACACACACACACAATCGCTTTGTGTGTTGCTTAGCAGCAGCGTTCACATCACCCAACCACACCCTCAAAGACATACAGACAAAGTACTTAAAACACAAAATCAAAACATAAAAGAGCTTTTGAAACATAACTCTCATGGTGAGCCCAAATCATTACAGAGGCACAGCAGGGAAGTCAAAGTCGTCTGGGACAGAAGACATGTCAATCGTCAGCTCTTAACACACAAAAGGCTGTGAATGGCTAGAACCAAGATTTCCTTCCTTTACGTTGATTAGCCTCTCAAACACTCTCAAACATAGACACTACACTAGACATCAAATGGTCTATAGCAAATTGTTTATTGCTGGGATTGGCAGAAATCCCATCACTAACCTTATTTTAAATAAAGACCTTAAAAATCCCCTCACAAAATAGGTCTCTCTTATGGTTCTCGGCGTTTATCAACCCACATAAAATCCTTTCCGTTCTAGGTACGTGTGTTAGAAGGAGCAGAAGCCATGTCTAGAAACTAAAGCTTTGGTTGTCTTCCTCTCAGGTTTCCATGTCTTCTCCCTTGACCTCCTCAATGTCCCCCTCTTGAACATCAGACTCTGAGGCCTCATCTTCACTGTCTCTTTCCAACCTTGTTGAGGATGGCTCGTTGTCAGGCTCAAAAAGCCTCAAATTTGCCAGGATGCCCAATTTTTCAACCCTTGTATTGGTCAGCCTGTTGCGTGCTTTGGTGTGTGTGTGTTCCTAAACAAGGACCAGTTGCGCTCTGAGGCGGCTGATGTTGGTGGGATTTGGAGGATGATGGAGGCAACAGGGGAAAGAGCCTCAGATACAGAGTTCTTTCCACCAGATGGCTGATGAGATATGTTGGCACAACTGCTATATTGCATCTCCATCTCAAAGCTCTTGTTTTGAAGTGTACTTGGCCAGACTGCCAAGAACCTTGCCCCCATCCAGGCCAAGGTGGCGAGACACGATAACGATGACACCATAGACCTTGTTGACCAGGCAGGATGCTCATGCCAGCATACTTGGGGTCCAACATGTACCCTGCGGCGTGCATGGGCTTAAGGCAGAAGTCCTCGCGCTTTTTAATGTATATCGGAGCTGCAGTTTCCTCTGCTTGGAGCAACAGTGAAGTGGGCAGGACAGTACGGATTTCTTCTCTTACATCTGCAAGCAGAGTCTGAACATCAGACAGGATGGCATTGTCTCCCTCAATCCGTGCAATGGCTACTGCTATAGGTTTCAGGAGTTTCAGGAGTTTCAGGCTGCTTACCACTCTCTCCCAAAATACATCATCCAGGAGTATAATCTTGATGGGGCTGTCCAAATCCGCAGACTGTGATATGGTCATTTCTTGGAGAGACTCCTTCCCCTCCATGGAGACTGTCAAATATACCCCAGCGGGTGTTGCTCTTATTCTTCTCACTTTGCTTGGTGAGGTAGAATGCTGCTATAACTTGATTACCCTTCACATACCTAACCATTTCCTTGGCTCTATTGTAGAGTGTATCAGTTGTTTTCAATGCCATGATGTCCTTGAGGAGCAGATTCAATGCATGAGCAGCACAGCCAATGGGTGTGATGTGAGGGTAGGACTCCTCCACTTTAGACCAAGCAGCCTTCATGTTCAAAGCATTGTCTGTCAGCAGTGAAAATACCTTCTGTGGTCCAAGGTCATTGATGAGTGCCTTCATCTCATCTGCAATGTAGAGACCGGTGCGTCTGTTGTCTCGTGTCTGTGCTCTTGTAGAACACCGATACAGATTGTTGGAGGACCAAAAAAAGCCGAATCCAATTAATCATCCGATTCCTAAAAATGTATTTGTAATAATGACAATTACAACAATACTGAATGAACACTTATTTTAACTTAATATAATACATCAATACAAATCCATTTAGCCTCAAATAAATAATGAAACATGTTCAATTTGGTTTAAATAATGCAAAAACAAAGTGTTGGAGAAGTAAAAGTGCAATATGTGCCATGTAAAAAAGCTAACGTTTGAGTTCCTTGCATAGAACATGAGAACATATGAAAGTTGGTGGTTCCTTTTAACATGAGACTTCAATATTCCAAGGAAAGAGGTTTTAGGTTGTAGTTAACATAGTATTTATAGGACTATTTGTCACGTTCTGACCATAGTTCTTGTGTGTTTTCCTTATTTTAGTGTTGGTCAGGACGTGAGCTGGGTGGGCATTCTATGTTGTGTGTCTAGTTTGTCTATTTCTATGTTTGGCCTGATATGGTTCTCAATCAGAGGCAGGTGTTAGTCATTGTCTCTGATTGGGAACCATATTTAGGTCGCCTGTTTTGTGGGTGATTGTTGATTGTCTTTGTGTTCTCTGCACCAGATAGGATTGTTTCGGGTTTTGCCACTCTTCCTTCCCAGGAAGAGAGCCGTGACACTATTTCTCTCTATAACATTTGTATTTCATATACCTTTGACTATTGGATGTTCTTATAGCCACTGGAACAGTATATCTTCCATCCCTCTCCTCGCCCCTACCTGGGCTCAAACCAGGAACACATCAACAACAGCCACACTCGAAGCAGTTACCCATCGCTCCACAAAAGCCGCGGCGCTTGTAGAGCAAGGGGAATAACTACTCCAAGTCTCAGAGCGAGTGACGTTATTAAACGCTATTAGCGCACACCCCACTAACTAGCTAGCCAGTTCACATCGGTTACACCAGCCATTAGGCTGATAGGCTTGAAGTCATAAACAGCGCTGTGCTTGTGAAGAGCTGCTGGCAAAACGCACGAAAGTGCTGTTTGAATGAATGCTTACGAACCTGCTGCTGCCTACCATCGTTCAGTCAGACTGCTCTATCAAATCATAGACTTAATTATAACAATAACACACAAATACGAGCCTATGGTCATTAATATGGTCGAATCCGGAAACTATCAATTTGAAAACAAAACGTTTATTATTTCAGTGAAATACGGAACCGTTTCGGTATTTTATCTAACGGGTGGCATCCCTAAGTCTAAATATTCTTGTTACATTGTACAACCTTCCATGTTATGTCATAATTAAGTAAAATTCTGGCAAATTAGTTCGCAATGAGCCAGGAGGCCCAAACTGTTGCATATACCCTGACTCTGTGTGCAATGAACGCAAGAGAAATGACACAATTTCACCTGGTTATTATTGCCTGCTAACCTGGATTTCTTTTAGCTAAATATGCAGGTTTAAAAATATATACTTCTGTGTATTTATTTTAAGAAAGGCATTGGTGTTTATGGTTAGGTACAGTCATCCAATGATTGTGCTTTTTTTCCGCAAATGCGTTTTTGTTAAATCATTCCACAGCGTTGCATTGATTATATGCAATGCATGACACGCTAGATAAACTAGTAATATCATCAACCATGTGTAGTTATAACTAGTGATTATGATTGATTGATTGTTTTTTATAAGGTAAGTTTAATGCTAGCTAGCAACTTACCTTAGCTTCTACTGCATTCGCGTAACAGGCAGGCTCCTCGTGGAGTGCAATGAGAGGCAGGTGGTTAGACCGTTGGACTAGTTAACTGTAAGGTTGCCAGATTGGATTTTTATTTTGAAAAATGAGCCAGAACGATAACATCGCGTCAAGTGGTCACATGAGTTTTGCTCGCGCAACAGAATTTGGACAGCTATTGTTTTTAACCTCTCCTACTGTGAAAGACATTTGCGGTTGATATATTATTGATTATATATTTTAAAAACAACCTGAGGATTGATTCTAAAAAATGTTTGACATGTTTCTGTGGACATTATGGAAACTATTTGGAATTCGTGTCTGCGTTGTCGTGACCGCTCTTTCCTGTGGATTTCTGAACATAACGCGACAAACAAGGTATTTTGGATATAAAAATAATCTTTATGGAACAAAAGGAACATTTGTTGTGTATCTGGGAGTCTCGTGAGTGAAAACATCCGAAGATCAAAGGTAAACGATTAATTTGATTGCTTTTTGATTTTCGTGACAAAGCTTCCTGATGCTAAGCGTACTTAATGTTTTGTCGTGCAATCGATAAACTTACACAAACGTTTGGATTGCTTTCGCTGTAAAGCATCATTTCAAAATGCTGGGCAGGTGGATTAACAAAAGGCTAAGCTGTGTTTTCCTATATTGCACTTGTGATTTCATGAATATAAATATTTGTAGTAATATTTATTGAATGTAGCGCTATGCTATTCAGCGGTTGTTGATGACACTTATCCCGATATGGGGATTGCAGCCATAACAAGTTTTTTGTCCTCAAATGAAAGAATGGCTATTTTGGCACCATGTTTCTGGGGCTAACCCCGAAAAGTCTGCGCTAATCCTGCTCCGGAGCAGGGCCAGGTAGCCCTGGGCTAAGGTTGGTGCTATCCCACTTTCGAATGTGCAAGTGTGAACACTCGCTTAGCCCCGGCTAAAATCTCCCTTAGCCCAGGGCTAAGGAGACTGGAATAAGGTGCAGTGTGAATGCACCTATATTGATTTAAATCATGGGCTTGATCATTTCAGATTATATGTTGTTCTCAGACATCAAAAAGTCTCTCCCACTTCCCTCAAACAGTGTCCTTTAATCCTTTTCAGCTCACAACATAAAAGAGAATAAGGTGGTTTCTCTCATACCAAAAAAGGTTCTTCTTTTAGGTTCTAGATAGCACCTTTTTTTCCCTAGAGCATGGCAGCAATGACATCCATACTTGGTACAATTAAAGCCCCCTCTATCACACTTCATTCAATGGCTGGTGCTTTGGGTGTATTGCAAAACATCTGGCCAAGTCCTTATCACCATGGGAAAATGTTGGAGGACAAGCCTCTGTGTTATCCAAGCTGCGGGGCCCAGTCTCAGTCTGGCACAAATGTCTGCCATTAGTGTGGTGTGGGGTTTTATTTTGAACAGCATCAGACTGAAGACGTGCTTTTCATTACTGGAGAATTAGCCGAGGCGATGGGCCTTGTGCCCTCCACTCCCTGCTTTCATGAGAGTTGGATCTGCAGCATTCTCCTCAGACGCCAAGTTCCCACGAAAACACATTATCAAATTAGGCGGAACTGAGTAAAGTTGCTAAATTAAATTATGTCTAGGGGGGGGGGGGGGTGTCAGACTGCAATGAGGCACAAGGAACAGTTGGGTAAGTTGTTGATTTCTCTTTCAACCAGGAAGTGAGCATTGTTGTGTGAGTAACTTAGTTAGCCTACTCTCAAAAGCTTTGGGGATTAAGGGAGAGACAAAGAGCTTTTCAATGGATACATATGTCTGAAAGGAAAAATCCACCCAAAACCAATAATTCTTATAATTTACAGTGATAAATAACACTAATATGTGAGAACAATATTTTTGGTGAACACATTTTTCATTTTGTCGTTATAATGAGTTTGGTAGCAACATGTGAAAATCTGTTGCAGCTCAAGTCAACTACAAAACCCACAATGCAATGCGCTCTCCATGGGCTGGCTGGCTAGCTAGCAAACGTAAGTACACACAATAAATAATACCAAAGTCAATATCAGCATGTGAAGTAGCTAGTTAGCTGTAAAATTGTCTAAACAAATTGCACTATATATTTAGGAGTCGACAATCTCACCAGGTTCAACCTGCAGAACGATGTGCCTCGCAGAGTGGAGTCTGACATGCGCAACATTCATGCAACGGCACCATGCAATGCTCCCTAGACTGAAGAGGCAGACAAATAGTAGAAATAGCGTGGACCCTCTGTTAAATTACACTTCTCGAGGTAGGAATATTGCAAAAATATGATCAATGGCTCATTTGAGAGAAGGCAGCCGCGTTATGACATTGGCACGTATTGAAATCTGACATGTTTTCTTGATCTAAAAGTGGTATTCCTATTAACTTCCAGTGTACTGAGAGCGACTTTATCACCATGCTACGTCATGCCAGCCAAATTACTGCCTGCTTGAACTGCAATAGCTCAGATACACATTAAAAACATAAAATCAAATTTGATTTGTCACATACGCCGAATACAACAGGTGTAGTAGACCTTACGGTGAAATTCTTACTTACAAGCCCTTAACCAACAATACAGTTCAAGAAATATAGTTAAGAAAATATTTACTAAACTGAGGTAAATTTTTTTATAAAAAGTAACATATAATAATAAAATAATATATAATAATAATATAATAACAAGGCTATAAACAGGGGGTACTGGTGCCGATTCAATGTGCTGGGGTACAGGTTAGTTGAGGTAATTTGTACATGTAGACTGGGGTAAAGTGACTATGCATAGATAATAAACTGCGAGTAGCAGCAGTGTAAAAACAAATGGGGGGCATTTGATTAATTGTTTAATTGTTCAGCAGTCTTCTGGCTTGGGGGTAGAAGCTGATATGGAGCCTTTTGGAACTAGACTTGGCGCTCCTGTCCCACTTGCTGTGCAGCAGCAGAGAAAACAGTCAATGACTTGGGTGACTGGAGTCTCTGACAATTTTTTGGGCCTTTCTCCTATACCGCCTAGTATATAGGTCCTGGATGTCAGGAAGCTTGGCCCCAGTGATGGAAAGGGCCCTACGCACTACCCTCTGTAGCACCTTATGGTCAGATGCCGAGCAGTTGCCATACCAGGCGGTGATGCAACCGGTCAGGATGCTCTCGATGGTGCAGATGTAGATCTTTTTGAGGATCTGGGGACCGACCCATGCCAAATCTTTTCAATCTCCTGAGGGGGAAAAGCTGTTGTCGTGCCCTCTTCACAACTGTCTTGGTGTGTTTGGACCACGATAGTTTGTTGGTGATGTGGATACCAAGGAACTTGATGTTAATGGGAGCCTGTTCGGCCTTCCTTTTCCTGTAGTCCACAATCAGCTCCTTTGTCTTGCTGACATTGAGGGATAGGTTGTTGTCCTGGCAGTGTCTCTGACCTCCTTCCTATAGGCTGTCTCATCGTTGTCGGTGATCAGGCCTACCACTGTTGTGTCGTCAGCAAACTTAATGATGGTGTTGGAGTTGTGCTTAGCCACACAGTCATGGGTGAACAGGGAGTACAGGAGGGGACTAGGCACGCACCCCTGAGGGGCCCCAGTGTTGAGTATCAGCGTGGCAGATTGCCCTTACCACCTGGGGGCTGCCCGTCAGGAAGTCCAGGATCCAGTTGCAGAGGGAGGTGTTTAGTCCCAGAGTCCTTAGCTTAGTGATGAGCTTTGTGGGCACTATGGTGTTGAACACTAAGCTGTAGTCAATGAATAGCATTGTCACACAGGTGTTCCTTTTATCCAGGTGGGAAAGGGCAGTGTGGAATGCGATTGAGATTGCATCATCTGTGGATCTGTTGGGGCAGTATGCGAATTAGGGTGGGTCTAGGGTTTCCGGGATGATGGTGTTGATGTGAGTCATGACCAGCCTTTGAAAGCACTTCATGGCTACCGACGTGAGTGGTACGGGCGCTAGTCATTTAGGCAGAAATTACCCTGGGAATCGATTGAACATCACTCAGATACACAAAAACAATAACATAAAAAATGGGTGAATCTTTACTTTAAGGCTCTGCTTATGTATGTTTATAACATTAGTGAAGAACGATAGCATTTACCACTGTGTAATAAACCAAATCTTGTCGAGCTACCAACCACTAAAAAGTTAGATTAATTACGTATGGGGGTAGTTATTTTTAACACCCAAGCATACACTAACCTGACATAGCATGAGTCAAAAAAATGCATGAAACTAAAACCCCTACATACGGGTTTTGACGAGAAGAAGAAAAAACTGTTGGGGAGGTTCTCTTCTGCACTGTTCAACCAATCCAGTAAATGTGAAGGAGGAGTTAAGATGGAATGTCGCCTTGTTAACGTCCAAAAGCAGAAGTTGCGTCACAGGCTCTCTTTTTGTTGGGGACTAGGCAGAGACAAAGCATACACAAGCACAAGGACAACAAGCATGGCCATAATAATTGGATTTGTCTGCCAGTCCAATTGAAAGCCATTAAAATATTCCCTCAATAAAATATAGCTCTTTTTAGAGATTGCCTTCAAACATAAATGTTCATGGTTGTGTTATTCATTTGCCAATCTGCTACCATCTTTTCCCTTTAAAATATCTACTTAAAAAGACGACACTGGATTAACACATGTAATTAAATTGAAACTACAAAGTAATTAAAAACACAAATAAAGATAGAAGAGGTAAGCAGTTGGTAGAGCCACTGCAGTACTGAACTGGTGCCAATGTTCCCACTCAGATTGGCATGGAGGGGGTTTATTCTTGCCATTGAGGAAGTCGAGAAGGGTTTGATGAGGAGGTAAATTGGATTGGGAGAGAAAAAGCATAGAGGATCAATGAGATTAAAATGATAGTCTCTCCAACCAATTAGGATTAGCCATCATACAATGAGTCAAAGAGGTCATACACACAAGCGTATCACAGCCCATCCTTCGGATGCCAAAGTTAAGACAATATGTATAGTGCACTCTTTAGCTTAGCTATAACACAGATGGGCATATTCAGTAGTACAGAAATGTCCACCATGAGACATATCTACCCTAAGGGCATAGCAAGGGAATGGTCTAAACAAGCTGTCTGTAATTGCATTTCAGCATCCCTCAGTATAGATAGTCCAAAAAAGAAAAAATGCAGAGGAAACACCTTAAACACCTTAAGCTCACGAAAATGGATCGCTCCTACAGTGAGTCACGTGGCTGTGGCTTGGTATATAAAGCATGCAGACAGGCATCGAAGCATTCAGCTACTGTTCGATTGGTCGTTGGAATGGGCAAAACAAGTGACCTAAGCAAATTTGGGCGCGGTATGATTGTCGGTGCCAGGAATGCCGGATCCAATGTCTCAGAAATGGCCGCCCTCCTGGGCTTTTTACGCACGGCAGTGTCTAGGGTTTCCCCAGAATGGTGAGACAAACAAAAAACATCCAGTCAGCAGCAGCCTTTGAGGCAAAAACAGCTCGTTGATGAGAGCGGTCGAAGGAGAATGTCAAGAATCGTGCAAATTAACAGGCGGGCCACAAACAGAGAAATGACGGTGCAGTAAAAAACAGATATACCTTATTTACAAAGGCATTCAGACCCTTTGCTATGAGACTTGAAATTGAGCTCAGGTGCATCCTGTTTCCATTGATCATCCTTGAGATGTTTCTACAACTTGATTGCAGCATTGAAGGTCCCCAAGAACACAGTGGCCTTCATCATTCTTAAATGGAAGAAGTTTGGAACCACCAAGAGTCCTCCTAGAGCTGGCCGCCCGGTCAAAATGAGCAATAGGGGGAGAAGGGCCTTGGTCCGGGAGGTGACCAAGACCCGATGATCTCTCTGACAGAGCTCCAGAGTTCCTCTGTGGAGATGGAAGAACCTTCCAGAAGGACAACCATCTCTGCAGCACTCCACAAATCCGGCCTTTATGGTAGAGTGGCCAGACAGAAGCCACTCCTCAGTAAAAGGCACATGACAGCCCGCTTGGAGTTTGCCAAAAGGCACCTCAAGGACTCAAGACCATGAGAAACAAGATTCTCTGGTCTGATGAAACCAAGATTGAACTCCGTGGCCTCAATACCAAGAGTCAAATCTGGAGGAAACCTGGCACCATCTCTACGGTGAAGCATGGTGGTGGCAGCATCATGCCGTGGGGATGTTTTTCAGCAGCAGGGACTGGGAGACGAGTCAGGATCGAGGGAAAGATGAACAGAGCAAAGTACAGAGAGATCCTTGATGAAAACCTGCTCCAGAGCGGTCAGGTCAACAGACTGGGGTGAAGGTTCACACAAGTCTCTGAATGTCCATGAGTGGCCCAGCCAGAGCCCGGACTTGAACCCGATCGAACATCTCTGGAGAGACCTGAAAATATCTGTGCCGCAATCCTCCCCATCCAACCTAACAGAGCTTGAGAGGATCTGCAGTGAAGAATGGGAGAAACTCACTAAATACAGGTGTGCCTGTCACGCCCTGGTCATAGTATATTGTATTTGTCTTTATTTATTTGGTCAGGCCGGGGTGTGACATGGGTTTATTGTGGTGTGTTTTGTCTTGGGGTGTTGTTAGGTGTTGGGTGTGTGGCTTAGTGGGGGTATCTAGCATAGTCTGTGGCTGTCTGGAGTGGTTCTCAATCAGAGTCAGGTGTTTATCGTCTCTGATTGGGAACCATATTTAGGCAGCCATATTCTTTGAGTATTTCGTGGGTGATTGTTCCTGTCACCAGATAGGCTGTATAGGTTTTCACGTTCCGTTTGTTGTTTTTGTATTGTTAGTTATTTCATGTCGAGTTCCTTTTCATTAAAGAACATAAATAACCACCACGCTGCATTTTGGTCCGCTTCTCCTTCGACAGACGAGAACCGTTACAGAATCACCCACCACAACGGGACCAAGTGGCGTGGTAACAGGCAACAGCAACAGCAGGAGCAACAAAGAGAGGAATGGACATGGGAGGACGAATTGTACGGAGAAGGACCTTGGGCTCAGCCTGGAGAATATCGCCGCCCCAAAGAAGAACTGGAGGCGAAGAAAGCGGAGAGGCGCCGGTATGAGGAGGTTGCACAGCAACTCGGAAGGAAGCCCGAGAGTCATCCCCAAAAATTTCTTGGGGGGGGGGGGCTGAGGGAGAGTGTGGCAGAGTCAGGAGTCAGACCTGAGCCAACTCTCCCTGTTTATCATGAGGAGCCAAGGAGGAGACCAGAACCAGAGCCGGTGTTGGAGGTGAGCGAAGCAGAGACTGTGAAGGAGTTAATGGGGAGATTGGAGGAGAGAGAAATGAGGGAGTTGCTGTGTTGGTGCTTTAAGCATGTAATTCGCCCGACGGAGCGTGTCGGGGATTTGATGGCACCTGGGTCAGCGCTCCATACTCGTCCTGAGGTGCGTGTTAGTCGGCTGGTGAAGATGGTGCCAGCCTCACGCACCAGGCCTCCTGTGCACCTTCCTAGCCTTGCACGTCCTGTGCCAGCACTGCTCTCAAGATCTCCAGTACGCCTTCACGGTATAGCCCATCCTGTGCCACCTCCACACACCAGCCCTCCGGTGGCAGCTCCCCGCACCAGGCTTCCTGTGCGTGTCCTTGGCCCAGTACCACCAGTGCCAGCACCACGCATCAGGCCTACAGTGCGCCTCGCCTCTCCAGCGCTGCCTTAGCCTTCCTCCTCTCCTGCGCTGCCGGAGTCTCCTGCCTGTTCAGCGATGCCGGAGCCTTTCTCCTCTCCTGCGCTGCCGGAGTCTCCCACCTGTTCAGCGCAGCCAGAGCCTTCCTCGTCTCCTGCGCTGCTGGAGTCTCCCGCCTGTTTAGCGCTGCCAGAGCCTTCCGCCTCTACAGCGCTGCCGGAGTCTCCTGCATGTTTAGCGCAGCCAGAGCTGCCAGTCTGCATGGAGCAGCCAGAGCTGCCAGTCTGCATGGAGCAGCCAGAGCTGCCAGTCTGCATGGAGCAGCCAGAGCTGTCAGTCTGCATGGAGCAGCCAGAGCTGTCAGTCTGCAAGGAGCTGCCAGTCTGCAGGGAGCTGCCAGTCTGCAAGGAGCTGCCAGTCTGCAAGGAGCTGCCAGTCTGCATGGAGCAGCCAGAGCCGCCAGTCAGCATGGACAAGCCAGAGCTGCCAGTCAGCATGGAGCAGCCAGAGCCGTTAGTCTGCCAGGATCCGCCAGTCAGCCAGAATCTTCCAGATCCGCCAGTCAGCCAGACTCTTCCAGATCCGCCAGTCAGCCAGACTCTTCCAGATCCGCCAGTCAGCCAGACTCTTCCAGATCCGCCAGTCAGCCAGACTCTTCCAGATCCGCCAGTCAGCCAGGATCTTCCAGATCCGCCAGTCAGCCAGGATCTGCCAGAACCGCCAGCCAGCCAGGATCTGCCGGATCCAACTACCTGCCTGAGCTTCCTATCAGTGCTGAGCTTCCTCTCAGTGCTGGGCTTCCTCTCAGTTCTGAGCTTCCCCTCATTGCTGAGCCTCCCCTCAGTCCCGAGCTTCCCCTCAGTCCCGAGCTGCCCCTCAGTTCCGAGCTGCCCCTCAGTCCCGAGCTGCCCCTCAGTCCAGTGGGGTTCTGGGTGAGGACTACTAGGCCATGGTCGGCGGCGAGGGTGGACTATCCAAGGACGCGAGGAGGAGGGACTAAGACATTGATAGAGTGGGGTCCATGTCCTGCGCCGGAGCCGCCACCATGGACAGACGCCCACCCAGACCCTCCCCTATGGTTTTGGTGTGCGTCCGGGAGTCCGCACCTTAGGGGGGGGTTCTGTCACGCCCTGGTCGTAGTATATTGTGTGTCTTTATTTATTTGGTCAGGCCGGGGTGTGACATGGGTTTATTGTGGTGTGTTTTGTCTTGGGGTGTTGTTAGGTGTTGGGTGTGTGGCTTAGTGGGGGTATCTAGCATAGTCTATGGCTGTCTGGAGTGGTTCTCAATCAGAGTCAGGTGTTTATCGTTGTCTCTGATTGGGAACCATATTTAGGCAGCCATATTCTTTGAGTATTTCGTGGGTGATTGTTCCTGTCTCTGTGTTTGTTGTCACCAGATAGGCTGTATAGGTTTTCACGTTCCGTTTGTTGTTGTTGTATTGTTAGTTATTTCATGTCGAGTTCCTTTTCATTAAAGAACATGAATAACCACCACGCTGCATTTTGGTCCGTTTCTCCTTCAACAGACGAGAACCGTTACAGTGCCAAGCTTGTGGCGTTATACCCAAGAAGGCTCGAGGCAGTAATTGCCATTTTTCCATTCACTATAATGGGGGATTGTGTTTTCTGCTAACAATACCTACAGTGCTGCGTTTGGCCTTGTACTTCAGTGGTTTCAATGACAGGGGTCAGTCGTTCTTCCATGAATGTTACAAATGAAAAAACAAATTCTATTTGTGTGATCTACTACCTCAAAATGTTGACTTACATATCTCAAAATGTTTAGATAGTATTGACATTACAAAAAAAATTGTTCCAGGAATGGCTTCCATAGTTTTACATGGCCCAGTGCAGCAGTCAGGTGTGACAATTTCTGAATGAAACATTCTGTTACTAAAACTCAATAAAAACAAGTCTCAAATATAAGGACATTTCTATACATTTCAGCTGTTTCAAAAAACACTGCTCTGCTATTACCATTTATACCGTAGGAGTGTTGAGCTCAACGAGACAATTCTGTTTATACTGCCTTGCTTGCAGGGGGGCAACTGTTGGGCAAGTCTCATGCACGACCTCCACAGGTAGTGCTGGAGATGTGATAATTTCGCAAGTTTACACAACAAATTGTCTCTCGAGAACTTCTCGAAAATATCCCTTTGCTATTGTCAATGTAAAAACTGTCTTAGCTGCTTGGGCCCAGTGGCTCAGATTTCTTCCAACCCAAAGCCATTGTTAATATTCAAGTGTGGTCAAAGATAAGGTCTCATATGGAAAGAAAATCAACAAAGGCAACTAGATGTTATGGATCAAATTAAAGAAAATGTTCCAATAATAACATTAGCCAATAATATTAGCCAACAAAATGCTAAAGAAACAGATACTGGAGGACTTAATAATACATATTTTCTGTCTGGACAACAAGTAAAAGTCTCTAAAAAAAAAAATGAAATCCAATTCCATGAACAGGCAGTGCTCTCAAAGACTTCAATGCAAGCCGCCTACGCAGTTCTCAGAAGCTAGACAACCATTGTGTAGATTGCATACCACTGATTGTTCATGGCATCATATGATACCAGTATAGCATACAATGCTTTAAACAGGAGGAAGAGCTTAGAGGAGTGAATAGCCTCTAAGCCCACTGAAACACACGTTTTTCAGCTCAGTGAAAGGCATTGAGCTAATTTCACTCACAGTGGTCATGCTAAACTTATTTCTTAGGAACAACACTTCACTAATACATGTTTCTACAATGTGGTTAACAACAAGGAGTAGCAGGAGATATTGACTAGGCCTATCTATCAATGTGTGTTTAAAGGTCTTGAGTAGTTTTAAGCAGCTTGCCTGGTGTGTGATTATCCTGCTCGCTACAGCATTAGGGAGCAGTGCAGCTGGTCAGGCAGGAGCATTCGGGGTGAAGGACATTTCTTCAGGATGGAGTAGATGTGGCCTAAGAAGATCAACCCAAGGCCCTCTCAATTGGCGACTACAGGCTCTGGTGAAAAAACATGGCCCAACATACTGTACATACTGTGTTTGTCTGCCCACAGTCCCTAATTGCATATTCTGAATAAGATTGTTTTTTTTTCATATCCAATTATTATTATTTTTTTAATAAGTGTGTTATTACCAGGGGATAATCAGCATATTACTTAGCAGGCTAAGTGATTATTGGATGTTAATGTTTCGCCTAAATCACATTATTAACAGGATCATAAAACAACCCTAGTCTATTTAAAGTAATGATCAGTCCTTGGCTGGAAGAATAGGTTGGGAAGTGAGATGTAAATTTGCTGACGTTATAACTGGACTGCACAGTAACTAGCTGAGAACAGAGCAGAAGCTGATATGGATGGAAGAGGAGAGATCGACTCAGGCAATAGGACTGAAAGGAAGTCTGTATTTTACTGAAATACACGAATAACACACTCAAGTGGCCTTTGTACGGAGGTAGCGTGAGTCATGGCCACAGAGACAATAAAAGTCCCTCTGTCATGAGTTGAAGCTGTTTAACCTTTTGATCCTCTTTGTAAGTACTGTGGGTTTGGCCATTCAGTTCCTGGTAAAACCAAAGCACCATATATAGGCTATTTAAAAACATTGGAAACTTTTAGTTGTAATTGCCATTTATACACATGTAATATGACAACCTCTGTTTACAGAATGAGTCTCATGGAAAATGTGCATTACCTAGTTCCTGTTATTTTGTTCTCCAGCCAGGGAAGTTTAAATAGAAACAGAGAAAAAAACACAGACCATTTGACTAATGGCTCTACAGTCATTCGTCTAGCATTGGGAGCAGTTCTTTTAAATCTACAACAGAGAAAATGTGTCACTCCAATCCCTAAATTGAAACTCTAGGCAGATTGAATGTCTAGGATCCATCTTCAAAATATATATTTTTTATTTAACCTTTATTTAACTAGGCAAGTCAGTTAAGAACAAATTCTTAGTTACAATGAAGACCTAACCCGGCCAAACCATAACCCGGACGACGCTGGGCCAATTGTGCGCCACCCTATGGGACTCCCAATCACAGCCGGTTGTGATACAACCTGGAATCAAACCAGGGTCTGTAGTGACATCTCTAGCACTGAGATGCAATGTCTTAGACCACTGCCACATTCAGGACCTGAAACATCATGATGTTTGATCTCCAGGAATGTATGAAATTGGCCTAAATTACTTTTGAAAATATAAGGGCAACAGTATGAAAATGTCAAGTTATTGAAATGTCAGCTGATCTACTCTAAAAAAAAACATTCGTTGCATAAGCAAGCATAACATGTGAATTCATCTCCAGATTTATGACGTGGAAGTTGTTTGGGAGAGATTTGTCATGTCGCACTGTATTTGAAAGCAATTTACTTTCCCTGTTAATTTTTTTTTTTTTGTATTAGGCATAACCCTTTTTTTAAATATAGATTTTTTTCTATTCCTGGTTCGTGTTAATTGGAACATACTATAATAGAAGAATTACAACTCTGTTAGTACACCGTTTTCCACTTTACCAATTAGTTAATTTTAAAAGGTTTATCTCTATGACCTCAAAATACTTGCAAACGGTTCCTCCCCCACATCCATGTGTCAAAACAGCAGGGGTCACCCCAACAGCGCCAAATGTTTAGAGCAAAGATAAAAAATGCTTTCGAGGAGAAAGAAAGCCATTGCAATCGGTATACACACTCGTTGCCACCATGGCACTTGGCACAATATCAATTTATAGAGAGCAAACTATATGGCAACTAAGACAGTAAGAAACAACTTAAGGTCCTCAAAAACCACAACGTCGTAGACACATGCGCTCATTTTGAATGAAACATTACGTTGCTTTAGGTTCGTTCGAAAGACCATAACCGCAACAGGACTTCAAAGCAAAGCATTATATTTTTCAAAAGCAAAACCAATAAACATGCAGTGGGCGCGTTGTATAAAGCGGAAGTTATAAACATACAATTACTAAGTTGTACATGTTAGTAGTTCAGTTATCGCGAGCTGCGGCGCTACATTTGGAAACACGGAAAGTATGTTGCATACCACAACAAACCCGGCATAAGAATGGCCAATTCTTAGATATAATTGCGAAATACTGTACCTTGTCGACGCAACTCCCGTAAATCCATGCAGCAACTTGTCCACTTTTCACGATGTTCCGTCGTTGCCCAACTTGTAGGAAGGACTGCTGTGACGTTGAGGGATTCTATGGAGCGGGGGAAGAGAGGAGAGAGATCATGGGAGGATGGAGGCGACTGTTTTCCTGAGGAGTGCGGAGGGGCTCAATGGTAGACTTCATGCTGAACTCTATTGAAGACGAACATTTTTTGCTGTCCTTTATTTTACATCCACCTGAAATAATACGATTGACACAATGTATCAGCTTATCAATTATACAATGTATCAGATACTCAATGTAACACGAACAGTTGAATCACTTTATTTTGATGGTGAACTCAATAGGGCATTTGAAGAATTTTTTTTATTTCTAAATACTGACTCAAACAGAAAGAGATGGGACACATGTCAAAATTACAAAGCTATGTTTACATTACATCAACACTGAACAAAAAATATAAACGCAACATGCAATGTTATTCCCATTTTCCCTGAGCTGAAATAAAAAAATCCTAGAAATGTTCCGTAGGCACAAAAATCGTATTTCTCTCAAATGTTGTGCACAAATTCATCTCTGTTCATGAGCATTTCTCCTATGTCAAGATATTCCATCCACCTGACAGGTGTGGCATGTCAAGAAGCATATTAAACAGAATGATCATTACACAGGTGCACCTTGTGCTGGGGACAATAAAAGGCCACTTTAAACTGTGCAGTTTTGTCACACAACACAATGCCACAGATGTCTCAAGTTGTGGGAGCGTGCAATTGGCATGCTGACTGCAGGAATGTCCACCAGAGCTGTTGTCAGGGAATTGAATGTTCATTTCTCTACCATAAGCTGCCTCCAACACCGTTCTCGAGAATTTGGCAGTACGTCCAACCGCAGACCATGTGTAACTATGCCAACCCAGGACCTCCATATCCGTCTTCTTCACCTGCGGGGTCAGTATACTTCAGTGTTACACAATTTCAGTTGAATGAAATCAGGTGTCAGGACCATCCTGTTGCCTACCCAGAAGTATAAGGAGTTGGGCAACATAACACTAGCTACTACCAATATTAATAATAGACTAGCCTAGTCTTTATTTAACATTAATGAAGCCAAAGTAGGCATAGATTAATAGCCCTGTGGTCACCTCCACGCTTAATGCATTGACATCTAGCCCCCCGGAGGCCATTCCCCAGACTTCAATTATAAACTGGTGAGGTTGGGAACGTTCCTTTAAAATCAATTTTCACTGTATAATCTGAGTTTCTTATGGTTTCTATGCATAACAGTCATAAGCTTGTGTCAATCCTCCACATTGGCACGGTAACATAAAACAGCACACTGTTGTTAGCTTCTCGGGAGCCAATAAGAGTCTCTTCTGCGTCATGTGGACAGGATGCACTGTGCTATACAGAAGGGGTAAAACTTCAGCGAAGCTCCATGCCGGCGTAGTATTTCTATAGTAATAATATTGTGTTGACACATTTTTCGAATGGTCCTTATTCCACTTGTCGCAGCAATAACCCCTAAACTCAATTTTACACAATAACAAAGCTGTTATTAAAGTGTTACTAAAACAGATAACAGTGAGATACAAGTGAATACTCATACTCATATCTGAACCCTCCTTGGCAGAGAAAAAGCCATCAATCAACAGTGTGAAACTAAAATAATCTCCAATTAATTTATTTCTTGCTGTGCAAGTGCATTCATGTCTTGTGTACCGGTTTGATTAAATCCAGGGCCCTGTACTGTAAACAGAGCACCCACCCCCAGCAGGAAAACAGAACTAGGCAATCATTTGTGCCAAGTGTGATATCCCTCTTAAACAGCTCGGGCTAATGTTCCTATCCACCCAGTAAGGTCAGCAGGCTAGTCTCTTTCATTGGTATATACTGAATGCAACTTGTGAATTTTGTATTGTCAATTTGTTGTCTACTGTATTTAAACACGTACATGATGCTGCAACAACATTTCCCCATGGGGACTATAAAGTCAGTAAAGCGTGTCAAACCAAGACTAGTCTGACATGAACGTGCCACATAGGGCTAGTTGTGTACCTGAACCCAGGAACCAATCACCCCCCTAGGAGGTCAATTGTTCCAGGGATTTGCTGTCCTCGTCAGAGGGCCTATGTGTGAGGCTCTGAAATCCAGGCTGCCTGGCTGCACACAACACCAGGGAGGAGGAAGGACAAACACTGGGCCCGGCCGGTGCATGATGCTGCTGACTCGGCACCATGGTTCCTCTGCCCCAGGGAACCCAACACTTAAGGCCACCGAGACCAATGGCAAGAATGCAAGGCATTCAGTGATACATTTCCGTAGCGTTATGTGGGTTCTCACCACTGCAGTACGGTATAAAAAGTGCAGCAAGTTAACACGACACCAACTTGAGAGCTCGGAGGAGAATGCCAACAGCCATCTGTTTTTCACTTAAAAAAAGACACTTTTGATTAGTGCACTTGATCTGTTTAATCATCTCAATACTGACACTGATATTCAGGGCAGGAAAGTGTTTTTATTTTTTATTTAACTAGGCAAGTCAGTTACGAACAAATTCTTATTTACAATGACGGCCAATACCGGACGACGCTGGGCCAATTGTGCGCCACCCTATGGGACTCCCAATCACGGCCGGATGTGATGCAGCCTGGATTCGAGCCATGTACTGCAGTGATGCCACTGGCACTGAGATGCAGTGTTTTAGACCACTGCGCCACTCGGGAGCCCGAGTGTCTGACAATAATAATTATTTCATCTACCTAAAATGACTTAATCCAAGCAGAAATGGAATGCAATTACTATGTCATATTAGCTTCAGGGAGATTAGCCAATCGTGGATTATTCCTAAACAGAAAATAAAATTGTGCAGAAACTGCAATATGGTGTAGACTATACTCCAGTGCTTCAGGCCTCAGTAAAAAAAAATGTAAATAAATGTCAAATCAGAAACATTTCACAGAGATGAGATTCACATTAGATCAGTAATGTAAGTTTGTGACTATATACACAGCCTGTCATTCTCCTTAAAACAGTTTCAACACTCCTTACATACATTTCTACTAAAAACATTTACCGCCGAGGCGTAAACACGGAGTAAATTGGAATGAGTTCATTGGAATGCCACATCGAAAAGTTGAAGTGCTGAACTTGTGTATGCTCAATAGGGTGCAACTTTAATGCCAACTGTCAGTTTCATAATAAAAGATAATTCCATGTTTAGGCACAAAGTAGAATAAACATCTATCAGAGAGTTGGGGGCTCTGTCTCTGAGAACAGTGCCCTCTGCTGTTACTCGAGTGGAGAGGAATAATGACAGACAGAGCCTTCACTGGAATTCACTGCAATGCACAAAAACTGCATAATGCTCGTCTTGGACAACAACACAATCTATCTTTTTGGCAAGATGATGTCACCTTGCCCCGAGATGATGCCGCCTTGCCTGAAGATGCTAATTATGCAAGGGGGTTGATAAATTCATCCATCACACTAACCCCTGTGAAATGCAACTATTTAAATATGTTTGCTGGAACTCAGTGTTGACAGTTTCCAAGCCAATGTGATTGGTCCTGTGTCTCCCTCAGCGTTTGGAGGTGAGCGTGAGGGTGGAGGAGACGCGGAAGATCTGAGGCAGCATGTTGCTCAACTGGTAGAACATCTCCTCCGATATACTCTGTCAATAAAACACAGACAGCAATGCTTAGTGAGCACGCATGGAACGGATGTCTTTCCAACAGAGTAGCCTAAACGGACACAAACGGCTTACATGCACAACATCAACTTGGGGGAAATTCTTAACATACAAATTCACAACATTTTTATTGTTGTCGCTTATTTGTGTACAAGAGTTAACGACAACCTATGCAGGAACCTTTAGCTCAGCGCCACCTTTAGCTCGGTGTCCCATTTCCTGTGGAACCAGTCAAGATGCTGTAATCATGTGTGCTCTGACAGCTATGGCTCTCATAGGGAACATGTTAGGTCACAACTCTAACAGGCCTTCTAATAAGCATTTTAAGTATTAACGTCTCCACTCACAACACTCGTATTTAGAGAGCATACAGTACGTGTCTCGTTTGAGGTGTAGAAAATGCTGTTTTAGAAGTTCTATTTTGAATGGTATCGGAGCGTAAGGCTGGCAGACTGTTAGAACCCTTGATGCTGGTCTTATCCCCTGAGCCTGTCAACATGTAAGCATAGTACTGGCAAACCAGTCTATAGGGAACCTCCCTCAGAACAATAGACTTATATAACTAACCTGTAACAGAGACACATTAATAAAGGGAATGGTTCTATAGAGAAATAAGAGCTCTCACCAAAACAAGTCATATAAATAATCCTACACACACATAGATAAATACAAACACACACACAACCAGTCAAATGTTTGGACACACCTACTCATTCAAGGGTTTTTCTTTCTTAAAAAAAAAATAATAATAATTCTACATTGTAGAATAATAGTGAAGGAATCCTGTTGTTAAATAAATTTAAATATATTTTATATTTGAGATTCTTCAAAGTAGCCTTGACAGCTTTGCACACTTGTGGCATTCTCTCAACCGGCTTCATGAGGTAATCACCTGGAATGCATTTCAATTAACAGGTGTGCCTTGTTAAGTTAATTTGTCAAATTTCTTTCCTTCTTAATGTGTTTTTTGGCTACTACATGATTCCATGTGTTATCTCATAGTTTTGATGTCTTCACTATTATTCTACAATGTTCTTCAAAGTAGTAATAGTAAAAATAAAGAAAAACCCTGGAATGAGTAGGTGTCCAAACTTTTAACTGGTACTGTATATATTCTGCAATACTGCAATACAGTGCAAGCTAGGTCTGAGTCATTAAGGTTCTGGCCAGTTTACCAGCAGACCTATTCTTACCTGTGGAACTAGAAACTGGACAGTCCGTGAGATCCCTCCATCCCACGATGCCATCTCCATCATGAAACCTGCAGAGGGAAACATCTTAAGTCAGGACAGAGAGGTCTCAGAGGAGACACGAGGGGAAAATGCCACTGGTGCGTCTTAATATCTCACCTTTGACACATTTGAAGACCAGCTCGGCCCGCTTCAGGCACCACGGGATGGTCATCTCCTGCAGGTGAGAGAATAAGAGGAGTCAGTCAGGCCACAGGATGGTGGAACACACTAATCCTCTGTCACCCTCACTGTTCCCTACTATTCTGCCTGCCTGACGTTGTCAAAAAGCATATTTTCATAAAGAATACACATTTTCTCATTGCCTTCTATCGCTCCTTTGACAAACTATGCTGGTCATTATGTCACTGTACATATAAACTGAGCTGGGCAAAAGTACAATTTCTTCAGTTGGAAAAAGTACTGGAAAAGAAGAATCCCGACGGAAATGCTTTCAACTGCAAAAGAGACTGGTTCCTGCACCTTAGGAAGTGAGCATACTATACAGAATACATTTGTGAACACGCTCTTGCTTTGACTTGAGAGAAGACGTTTCATCAGGCATGTAGTGGCACGATAAGGAGAGGGCCCTCTCTGCACCGCAGTGAGGAGGTCTACATCAGGCAGCAGCTTGTTGAGAACAGCTTGCTGTTCTCAGGTTCTGGTTTGCTCAATGTGGACTCAGGAGTGCTGCTGTCTTTCAATGCTATCGCTACCCTCCTCTGTGTGTACAGAGTGCTGTATACTCAGTTTGAGTAAACACAAATGTTCACGACTCTCTGCTTTTCCCTCATCTACTCCTGAATGGAGGAAATGCTAAGGAGAGTTCACAACCAGAGCTGAACAGGCCAGAACACTGCCGAGGTTGCACTGAACAAACAAGCAGAGAGATGTGGAGGAGGAAGTAGAAATGAGAGACAGTATCAAAGGCTTGTGAATGTGCCATCGGAGAGGGTAGGAACATGTCAGGATGACACTGGGAATGGAGACAACATACTGAATGAAGCCCACTGCACTGCAGACCTGGGTTCAAATACATGTGTATTTGATTATTTGTTATTTAAATACTTATTTTCTGTGTATTTGAGTATTTTTAAATCTTGTGGCCTAAATCAACTACTTATATTGGAAGTATTTTAAAGTAATTTCAAATAATTTGAAATAGCATCTGAACCCAGGTCTGCAGCACTGTTTAACTGCAGGCCAGGAGGGGCAAATCAGTTCCTAAGGCCTGAAATAACACCGTCATTACTCTGCCTTTCCTTCTTCCTCAGTCTATTTTTCCATCCTTTTCTCCTTCCCCCAATAATCATCTAACCAAGGAACCATGAGTGGTCAGTACAGTTTACTTGGTTTACAACATATAACTACAGGTGGATTGTATTTATCATCAAAAGTCATTTAGGTCAACATTGGATCATTCAGAGATCCTCACTGAACTTCTGGAGAGAGTTTGCTGCACTGAAAGTAAAGGGGCTGAATAATTTGCACGCCCAATTTTTCAGTTTTTGATTTGTTAAAAAAGTTTGAAATATCCAATAAATGTCGTTCCACTTCATGATTGTGTCCCAATTGTTGTTGATTCTTCACAAAAAAATACAGTTTTATATCTTTATGTTTGAAGCCTGAAATGTGGCAAAAGGTCGCAAAGTTCAAGGGGGACAAATACTTTCGCAAGGCACTGTACATAAACTCAAGTCACACCGCACCAGTTATGCATACATAGCATATGTATAACTGTCATCTCTCACCTGTAAATAATGTACAACACTGTACATGCATTATGCATCTGACTTCTGGGACCTCGAGGTAAATTATCTTCTCCTTTTACACACATAATATGAGGCTCTCTCTCACCTCTGACATGTCGTGGACCAGTAGCAGAGGGATGGTGATGGTGGTGATGTCGTGAGTGCAGCAGACCTTGAGGATGTTGCGGAGGCCCATGATGGCAGGGTCCCGGGCCGTGATGTTGCCTGAGCGCACATTGTCATCCACACACAGGTGGAACACTATGTGGACCTCAGACAGGTTGGAGTGGCGGGAGATGTAAAATTCACCTGAGACCGTGACAGAAGAGAATTTAGGGAGATAAGGTATTAGAAATGACAGCCTATGACTTGTTTTTTTGTGTGTTTTTCCCCTTCAATTTTCGTGATATCCAAATTGGTAGTTACAGTCTTGTCCCATCGCTGCAACTCCCGTACAGACTCGGCAGAGGCAAAGGTCGAGAGCCATGTGTCCTTCGAAACATGACCCTGCCAAGCCGCACTGCTTCTTGACACACTGCTCGCTTAATCTGGAAGCAAGCCGCACCAATGTGTCAGAGGAAACACTGTACACCCGGCGACCATGTCAGCGTGCCTGCGCCCGGCCTGCCAGAGGAGTCTCTAGAGCGCGATGGGACAAGGGCATCCCGGCCGGCCAAGCCCTCTCATAACCTGGACGACGCTGGGCCAATTGTGCGTTGCCCCATGGGTCTCCCGGTCGAGGCCGGCAGCAACACAGCCCGGGATCGAACCCTTAGACCACTGCGCCAATCGGGAGGCCCTATGAAAGCCTATTTCTAAACTAGGCAAGTCAGTTAAGAACAAATAATTTTTTACAATGACTGCCTAGGAACAGTGGGTTAACTGCCTTGTTCAGGGGTAGAACGAAATTCACTACACTACACTTGCTTGTTTTGCTTGTTTTGTCACAATCTGAAATAAGGGAAACTATTAGAATTTTAGCAACCAGGAAATGGCAGAGCGTTTTCTGCATAGTGCATCTTTACGTAAAATGTTCACAATGTCAGGATTCGTCCCTTAAAGAATTTGTCAAAACCATATATTCAGTCAACTTTACCTGGTAAGATATTGGAGGGATTCCTGTTTTTATCTTCAGTATTAGTTCCATTCCTAGGAACCTCTGTCAAAAGGAAAACAAGAGATGAGTTAAGAATTTCCTGTATGGAAAACATGTGAGCAAACATGACCTTTCAGGAAGTAAATGACAATAGCAATAGAGGTCAAAGGCCCATCCATATAAGGCCTGATAGCCAGGAGGACTGTTTCCATACTAAGCTCTCTGATAGCTCTCCACTCAAACAGCCATTCAATGGGGATTTTTATACGGATCTTGACAGAGGTTTCCGACAACACACGTTGGCAATGATGTCAAAAGAGTCTTGTCCTTCCTCCTGACATAATCCCTAACACATATGTCCAGTTTGCCATTTACTTTGCCCTTGTTCAAACATGACTTTACTGGGCCAGGATCTGACAGATGTATAAAATCGAGCTCACAGCCATGCAATCTCCATAGACAAACATTGGCAGTAGAATGGTCTTACTGAAGAGCTCAGTGGCTTTCAACGTGGCACCGTCATAGGATGCCACCTTTCCAACAAGTCAGTTCGTCAAATTTCTGCCATTCTAGAGCTGCCCAGGTCAACTGTAAGTGCTGATATTTTGAAGTGGAAACGTCTAGGATTGGTAGTCCACACAAGCTGACAAAACGGGACCGCCGAGTGCTGAAGCGCATAAAAATCGCCTGTTCTTGGTTGCAAAACTCATTACCGAGTTCGAAACTGCCTCTGGAAGCAATGTCAGCACAATAACTGTTCATCAGGAGCTTCATGAAATGGGTTTCCATGTCCAAGCAGCCACACACACAAGCCTAAGATCACCATGTGCAATGCCAAGTGTCAATTTGAGTGGTGTAAGGCCCGCCGCCATTGGACTCCGGAGCAGGGGAAACACATTCTCTGGAGTGATGAATCACGCTTCACCATCTGGCAGTCCGAAGGGAGGAATCTTGGTTTGGTGAATGCCAGGAGAACGCTACATGCCCCAATGCATATTGCCAACTTTACAATTTGGAGGAGAAAGAATAATGGTCTGGGGTTGTTTTTCATGGTTCTGGCTAGGCCCCTTAGTTCCAGTGAAGGGAAATCTTAATGCTACAGCATACTATGACATACAATGTGCTTCCAACTTTGTGGCAACAGTTTGGGGAAGGCCCTTTCCTGTTTCAGCATGGCAATTCCCCGTGCACAAGGCGAGGTCCATATAGAAATGGTTTGTCAAGATCGGTGTGGAAGAACTTGACTGGCCAATAAGCAAGAGCGTTCCAAACCACTCTGCCAATAACAGCTAATTCTTAGTTTTCACCCTCCCCACTCAGACCACTCCCAGTTTTAGCAAAATTCTTGCTTGAGAAATTGCTAAGAAACTATTTTTGTTTGTTTTAATTTAAAATTAAAATAAATAATCACAGTAGGGTAATTCAATTGTTACCCAGGAATGAATTGATTGAGATAAAAATGGACGCATTGGACCTTTAAGGTCAACAACAAAAAAATGATTCAACTTTTATTTAACTAGGCAAGTCAGTTCAGAACAAATTCATATTTATAATGACGGCCTAACCCGACCAAATCCTAATGATGCTGGGCCATTATGTGCAGCCCTATGGGACTCCAAATCACGGCCGGTTGTGATACAGCCTAGAATCGAACCAGTTCCTGTAGTGACGCCTCTAGCACTGAGATGCAGCGCCTTAGACCGCTGCACCACTCGGGAGCCCCATCATGAACTTTACCCAGTAGCAGGACATTTCAGCCAAAAACCTGTTTGCCTCTGCCAGGAGGCTAAAACTTGGCCTCAAGTGGATTTTCCAGGAAGACAATGTCCCCAAGCACACATCAAAATGAAAAAATAAATGGTTAATTGACCACAAAAAAAATGTACATTTTACTATTGCCATCTCAGTCTCTAGACTAGAACCCCATTGAAAAGCTGTGGTTTAATTGAAGAGGGAAGTCCATAAGAGCAGACAAAGGATATCAAGGATCTGGAAAGATTCTCTATGGAGGAATGGTCTAACATCCCTCCTAATGTGTTCAGTTAGAAAAAGGCTCAGTGTCGTTATCTTCGCAAGGGGATGTATTGAAAGGTATTGAAAACAGGGGTGCCAATCATTTTCATCCCCGTTGGTGTGTGTGTGACTGACTCACCCGGCTGGACTTTGTGCTTGCTGCTCCTCTGAGCCCAGGCGTAAAGCACCACCTGCTGGACCACCTCCAGCTGCTCCTCCAGCCGAGGGAAGTGGAAGTCTGTACACTCCTTAGATACTGTGGCAAAGTCTGGGGAAGACACACAAACACATGATGAGGAGTCTTACAATCTCACAATGTTTATGAAGGTTAGGGGTTGGCGTATGTTCTGTGACAAAACCTTTATGAGCTATCGTCATGCTCAAACATCTAACTCACTGGTGTCCTCAAGCCAAAAATCTTCATATGTGGTTATGGCAATAAGAAAGATTGAATTGATTCAGTAACGATAAATGAGTTTTACACTCTCATGTAACTAACAGGGCCTAACAGTGTGGTCTCCTGCTTAATGTTGACCACTGACCCTTGACCTCTCACCTCTCTTGATGCCGCTATAGGAGTTGACCCGGTTGTCCACCAGCAGCACCAGGCCACACAGGGACGAGGAGTAGAGCGACAGAGCAGTCTGCAGCCGCCGCAGCTTGGTCCCGCTGCTGCCATGCCGACGGTGCTTACAGAAGTCCAGCACGTCTGCCCGCACCAGACGCAGGTTGTGCATGGTCTTCAGCTGTGCACCTGGACGACACCGTCAAAATACATCAGAAACAAACAAAAATATACACTACGGGACGTCTTTATATTTTACCATGTCAGGAAGTAAAGTATAAATCCAGTGGCTGTCATCAGGGTTCATTTTTATCATAGGCTAGTTGAAACAGGCAGCAGTGTTTCCATGGGGACACAGACAGTATAGTACCTAAGTGGATGGTGAAGCTCTCCTCCAGCTGTCGCTGCTCCTCATACAGCCTGGCCCCAGGCTCAGACTCCACTGTCAGCTGACTGGGCTGCACCTTGATCTCCTCACTGACAAACACAACCTCACACTGTAAAGGGCAGGGTTCACAAGATGACTAGCCTTGTCCCGGACCTGTGTCTGACCGTCTTGCCCACGCTAATGAGTATAGCAGTTGGCTAAACAGCACAAACAGATCTGGGACTGGAAGATGAGTGGACACAGGGCTATGAAGATAACCATCTGATGGGAGAGAATGGCACAATATGTTATCGCCAAAGTGAACCATAAAATTAGGTTCCTGGCAAGAACCTCCAAATATCTGAATAAGAATGCAATGGGGACATTGGCAGGGGCTCTTGTTCAGTGCCACTTTGATTATGCAAGCTCTTCCTGGTACAATCGTGCCACCAAGATATTAAAAAATGTATTAAAACAATTTAGTCATGATTATTCTTAAACTTCCAGCACACATCTTGACTACTCCCACTTTGAAAGCCTTAGATGGCTTAAAGTGGAGGAGAGAGTTGCTCAGATAAAATTGTGTCTTGTACATAAGATTGTCCACAGTATGGTCCCCAGGTACTTAGGTAACTACTTTAACTTAGTAAGGAATAACCATAACGATTCAACTGGAAGGAGTGAAACTGACGTTGGTTCCTTTTAGATTTAAAAGTGGTATAGGGGAAAAAATGTATACTCTGCTGCCGTTCTTTGGAATAATCTTCAGAATAATTTTTAAATGTATGAAAAAATGGCTGAATAGTAGCATGTCTCAAAAGCGAGTGGTAAGATTAAAGTAGGTGACAGGGAGGCAAATGTCTGGGATAGCATAGGGTCTGCCTTTTTGGTGCCTGTTGTTTATTATATTGTGACTGTCTTGTATATGTCTGTATTAGCGGTCGACCGATTAATAGGAATGGCTGATTAATTATGGCCGATTTCAAGTTTTCATAACAATCGGAAATCGTTAATTTCGGTTAAAAACATTTTTTACACCTTTATTTAATCTTTATTTAACTAGGCAAGTCAGTTAAGAACACATTCTTATTTTCAATCACGGCCTAGGAACGGTGGGTTAACTGCCTTGTTCAGGGGCAGAATGGCAGATTTTTACCTTGTCAGCTCAGGGATTCAATCTTGCAACCTTACGGTTAACTCGTCCAACGCTCTAACCACCTGCCTCACGAGGAGCCTGCCTGTTACGCGAATGCAGTAAGAAGCCAAGGTAAGTTGCTAGCTAGCATTAAACTTAATCAATCATAATCACTAGTTATAACTACACATGGTTGATGATATTACTAGTTTATCTAGAGTGTCCTGCGTTGCATATAATCAATGTAGTGCGCATTCGCGAAAAAGGACTGTTGTTGCTCCAACTTCTACCTAACCATAAACATCAATGCCTTTCTTAAAAACAATACACAGAAGTATATATTTTTAAACCTGCATATTTAGCTAAAAGAAATCCAGGTTAGCAGGCAATATTAACCAGGTGAAATTGGGTCACTTCTCTTGCGTTCATTGCACGCAGAGTCAGGGTATATGCAATAGTTTGGGCCACCTGGCTCATTGCGAACTAATTTGCCAAAATTTTATGCAATAATGACATAACTTTGAAGGTTGTGCAATGTAACAGGAAAATTTAGACTGATGGTTGCCACCCGTTAGATCAAATACGGAACGGTTCCGTATTTTACTGAAAGAATAAACGTCTTGTTTTCGAGATGATAGTTTCCGGATTCGACAATATTAATGACCTAAGGCTCATATTTCTGTGTGTTATTATGTTATAATTAAGTCTATGATTTGATAGAGCAGTCTGACTGAGCGATGGTAGGCACCAGCGGGCTCATAAGCATTCATTCAAACAGCACTTTCGTGCATTTTGCCAGCAGCTCTGCTGTTTGACAATCAACTCCCGAAATTAGGCTGGTGTAATGATGTGAAATGGCTAGCTAGTTAGCGGGGTGCGCGCTAATAGCGTTTCAAACGTCACTCGCTCTGAGACTTGGAGTAGTTGTTCCCCTTGCTCTGCATGGGTAACGATGCTTCGAGGGTGGCTGTTGTCGATGTGTTCCTGGTTCGAGCCCAGGTAGAAGCGAGGAGAGAGACGCCTATAAGAACATCCAATAGTCAAAGGTATATGAAATACAAATAGTATAAAGAGAAATAATCATATCTATACTAACTACAACCTAAAACTTCTTAACTGGGAATATTGAAAACTCATGTTAAAAGGAACCACCAGCTTTCATATGTTCTCATGTGAAGAGCAAGGAACTTAAACGTTAGCTTTCTTACATGGCGCATATTGCACTTTTACTTTCTTCTCCAACACTTTGCTTTTGCATTATTTAAACCAAATTGAACATGTTTCATTATTTATTTGAGGCTAAATTGATTATATTGACGTATTATATTAAGTTAAAATAAGTGTTCATTCAGTATTGTTGTAATTGTCATTATTACAAATACATGTTAAAAATCGGCCGATTAATCGGTATCGGCGTTGAAAAATCATAATTGGTCAACCTCTAGTATGTATGTATGTATGCATGCATGTATGTATGTATGAATGTATGCATGTATATAGCTATATATATACTGTTTATATATTAAGGGTATGTGAGACAAGGAAGATGTACCTGTCCATAGTTGTTTATTAGGAACGGAAATTGTATTAATTATCAGACATTGTGAAACAAACAACAATTGTGTCTGTCATTGTCTGTTGTCATTACAATCGCCGCCTAACCTTGTTGTATTTCACCTTCCCCTCGTCAAAAGGACCACGATGAAAATAAGCTGTTAAGCTTTATTGTGTTATCCTTGATGATTTTCTTAAATTGTATGTGGAGGCGTCACCATGTATGTATTTTACAAATTGTCAAATAAATTCTATCAATCAAACCCCAGATGAGGTGCATTGGAACTGACGAACTGCACATAAAAAGGAGTAAACCATATATAACAACAACATAAAATCAGCAAGGATACTCTTTCAATGCCTCTTGAGCGTGCATTTGAAAGTGCTGCTGTGTGCAGATGTCATTCCACTGTCTGCAAGCTTTCTTTCCCATCCAAGCACTTAACCACCTGACTCGACTACTCATTATCTTGATTTAACCAATGTTGCTTCACTGTGAGCCTTGAAAGTGCTAGTAGGATTTCAAGGAACAGAAAAAAACCTGCTGATTTGCACCCCCCTAAAAAGCTACTTGAGAGTAAGTACATTTCTGCACATATGCATTCACAAGCACGCAAACACACATATAGGCACCAACACTCTTTCTCTCTCTCTCTCTTACTTAATAGTGCTGTTATTGGGGTTCTGCATGTCCTGGTGCAGTTTGATCACCCACTCCTGATACTCCTGCTTCTGAATATGAGTCACATGTTTCAGTTCATTGGCCCACTTGTTCTCCAGCACCTGACCAGAGAGAAGAATGACCAATCGTGAATATTCATGACTGTGTAGCTCTGTGCATAGAGCATTGCAATGCTTGTAGCTCAAACGGACAAACTGACTGGTTCTGTGTCTTACCTGCTGGGCATCGAAGTGTTGAGAGGCAACTGCATTTACATCCTGGTCAGTCATGGTCTTTCCCAACTCCTGCATGACTTTGTCCATCTCTGCTGCCTGTCTGGGAGTTGAGAAAAACAGAACAACGCTAAACGCATTAGGCATTTGTTATATGAAACTAACTTAAACTATGATGACTTAATTGGCTCCTTTGCAATTGAGGACTTATCTCTATGATCATACCAACCTCTCTTGTAACTTATTCAGCTCCATGTCTCTCTCACTGATGAGCTCTGAGACGCTGACAAAGTAGTTGTGTTCCAGGTTGAGCAGGGTGTCAGAGGCCGGGGAATGGATGAGCTCGTGGTAAACATCTGCAAAGTCCTCATCCCAGCAGGGCTCCTCAGGACGAGCATGTTCCAGCGTGGTCTAAATAGGAACAAGGAAAAGAGGATGATGGTGTCTGGGAGTAACCTTTTGAGAGTAAAGGAAAAATCACAGGATGACATTGTTCAGTAGATCAGAGGAAATTGTAGGAAGTGGAACAGTGAGTGACTGTGCTGTACGAAAGACCCGGGCAACAATTGTGAGTGGACAGTGTGAAAAGCAAGAGGCGATTCTCCTTAACGAACGTAATAGAGGGGAAGCTACGAGAGGGACCTTGTACTTGTGCCATATTTAGAATGGGCATAGAAAAGTTTAGAGTCTTCCTCTATTAATATAAGTCTAGGAATCTTTACGCAGCAAACATGATATACATTAAAAAGACCTTCGCAGTTCCTTCAAATACACTGGACAGCGTCCATGAGTATTTCTGCACTAGTGCAGTAAAATGTTAATGGTTACCCTGTACACATCACAGCAGTGAGCAACCAAGCTTTATTGGAGCGCCAGCCTTGTTAATTTTTACAAGTGCTTGAGCAAGTGGCAGCAGAATTTTAAGTCTAGAACTTTGAAGTGCATGAAGCCGATGATCTTGTCGACTTTAAAAGACAAAAAAATAGGGAAGATATTCGGTTTCAAAGGAAGTTTCCGCTTTCATCCATTTAAAGTAAAAGCCACCATGTCTAGTAATCTCTCTCACCAGATCACAGATGTTTTAATGATTTTAATGACGACGCAGGTCTCGCTTGTATAAAATTGATGAGCTGCAACTCAAAGACTACATCTTGGCAACTCCCAAGAACTTTTAGCAAATCTTTCCAATCTAATTTGATACATTGTTTCCGAAACTTAAGGAGCAGTCAACTGTCTGTGACTCACTGACTTTCTGTATCAATATAATGATCTATGACCACAACTCAGACACTGGGAGATAATTATATTATCAGGAGGCACAGTACGCAAACACTTCTCTAGCTCATCTTTCAGATAATTGGATTGTTCCATACAGAAAATAACATAAGAATACAGATTGCACTGTAGTCTCATACATCCAACAGTGTCATCCACTTCTGTAATGTGAGGTGAACAACATGAGGAAATGAAAAATATAAAATTCGGCGGGTGCGACACTATCAGACAGAAGCGAGGGATCAGGGAGAAGAAGCGAGAGGACAGAAGCAGGGGCGGGGTTAGCTTTAGGGACAAACAAGTTCATATGAAAATATGCTTCTAAACATGGTCTTTGGTTTTGAGTTCTGCTTTTACCTCCGAGTAGGCCTTAGCCCATGTGTTTGTAAGCTGGTTGATGTCCACCTCTCCTGTTGTCAGTCTCTGTAGGGCCAACTCTGCTTCTCTGTCATAGTCCTGGATGGTTTCACTCTCAATAAAGGTGGACAGTGTACTCTTCAGTTCTAAACCAAGATACATTAAATGATTAGTACCAAACGGTATGTTTGGATGAATAGAAGAGACAAAGTTTCATTTTATTTAGTTAAATGGAAATCTCACCATTCTCAACGAAGCAAGGTATTTTGTGCAGCAGCATAAGTCGTCCATGAAGGTCACTGACATTTTCTTGGACAGGGAATTGCAGAGGTACTTTGAGGACACAGACATTCCTCCCTGCCCTGAACTGAAATACAAACTCCTTCTCAGTGGTGGTGTTCACCTTTCCCTTGTTTTTCTTCATTTTCTCAGCTGAAAGCAGATGAAAGAAGTTACAAACCAATTCAAATTAGAGTAGTGAGTATATGTACAGTAATAAGAACGCAATCACATCCTGTGTCATGTATACCAGATATGCATCTCAAACTATCATTTTGCCCCTTTCCAATCAGTGTGGAATTTCCTTCCTCTCGAACATATACGACAAAAAAATCCAAACAGTCCTTTTACTAGCAAGAATGTTGTCAGGTGACTTTGTTGTCATTCGGATGGAAACACGAGATAAAATACCCACACGAAAGTGTTATTAACGCGACTTAAAACACGAGTGTCTCTGTGTGTGGCCATCATGGTTTGCTTGCTCATCACCTACGGCAGGTGCACAAGACGGAAGTACATGCACGCATACTACGTAACTGAAAGTCTTGCAGGTGTTTACGTGGTTTTGCGCATGTGTCTGGTGGTAGAAACCTCAATGGCAGCACCAGAGTTATGAAAAGTCGGTTCAATAATACTTTCCTTTGGATAGTTCTCCTTTAATTTCAACCCTAATAAGAACAAACAGGGACAACCAGTACAGTAATCTGGCTTGTAAGGAAACTTTCCAAGTCTTTGCAGTGCAAAATATGGCCTGGAAAACATAACACAATCTAGGGATGAGAAATGCGTCGTACTCCCAATTGTTGCATTATCCCAACTGCTACACCGAGAAGAGTGAACGACTGATAAAAAAACGAATAGTCGTTCAATCTTCTCGGTGTAACAGTTGGATAATGGGACAATTCGGAGTACAACGTATTTCTCCTCCCTGGAGTGAGGTACGTTTCCAGGCCATATCTTGCGCCGGCTCTGCAGTATCTTAATCTACACAGGAAGCCTGTCCGACCCTAGGGCAGCTGTAAGCAACCGGGTCGGATCTGCTGGCTACAGAAATAGCCTGGGGCCATTTAGTATCAATTGGAAATAGAATAATTTAGCTACTACCATGCTTGCATAGTACAGATTATTGCTGACAGATACTGAGCTAGCTAATAAAAACAATCATTAATGTGTTAGCCTCATTGGTCCCTTCAGCTAACATTAGGTAATACACTAAATACAAAAGTATGTGGACACCAAATGAGTGGATTTGGCTATTTCAGCCACACCTGTTGCTGACAGATTAATAAAATCGAGCACACAGCCATGCAATCTCCATAGACAATAGATTGGCCTTAATGAAGAGTTCAGTGACTTAACGTGACACTGTCATAGGATGCCACATTTCCAACAAATTTCTGCCCTGTTAGAGCTGCCCCGGTCAACTGTAAGTGCTGTTATTGTAAAGGGGAAATGTCTGTGAACAACAACGGCTCAGCCGCAAAGTGGTAGGCCACACATGCTCACAGAATGGGACCACCAAGTGCTGAAGCATGTAGTGCATAAAATCATCTGTCCTCGGGTTGCAACACTCACTATCGAGTTCCAAACTGCCTCTGGAAGCAACGTCAGCACAAGAACTGTTTGTCGGAAACTTCATGAAATGTATTTCCATGGCTGAGTAGCCGCACACAAGCTTGAGATCACCATGTGCAATGCAAAGCGTCGGCTGGAATGGTGTAAAGCTCGCCGCCATTGGACTCTGGAGAAGGGGAAACGCGTTCTCACCAATGAAGAATCACACGTCACTATCTGGCAGTCCGACGGATGAATCTGGGTTTGGCTGATGCCAGAAGAACGCTACCTGCCCCAATGCATACTGCCAACTGTAAAGTTTGGTGGAGGAATGGTCTGGTGCTGTTTTTCATGGTTCAGGCTAGGCCCCTTAGTTCCAGTTAAGGGAAATCTTAACAATACAGCATACAATGAAATTCTAGACAATTCTGTGTTTCCAACTTTGTGGCAACAGTTTGGGGAAGGCCCTTTCCTGTTTCAGATTGACAATGCCCCTGCGGACAAAGTGAGGCCCATACAGAAATAGTTTGTTGAGATCAGTGTGGAAGAACTTGATTGGCCTGCACAGAGCCCTGACCTCAGCCCCATCCGACAACTTTAGGATGAATTGGAACACCGACTGCGAGCCAGGCCTAATCGCCCAACGTCAGTGCCCGACGTCACGAATACTCTTGTGGCTGAATGGAAGCAGGTCCCCGCAGAAATCTTCCATATCTAGTGGAAAGCATTCCCAGAAGAGTGGAGGCTGTTATAGCAGCAAAGGGGGGACCAACTCAATGTTAATGCCCATGATTTTGGAATGAGATGTTCGACGAACAGGTGTCCACATACTTTTGGTCATGTATTGTATATAGTCATGGTGCGTCAGGTTACGTAACTAAAGCTTTCGCTAGTTAGCAATAGTAGCTAACATTGCAGTGATCGGTGCCTAGCTTAGTGCAACCAATAACAACAATATTGACACTAATCATACTGCAGCCGTGATACATTTGTTTCAGAAGAATAAAGATGGGAGAAGTCTAGTTTTACCTGTACATTAGTATTTTGAGGATGTAAACTGACGCCCGTGTAAGTGTCCTTGTTTGGACAATCATCTGACTGACACAACTGAGCTAGCTGGGCTTTTGAAATACAACTTTCGTCGTATTGTATTTTTTTTTGTAAATGTGGGACACACAAATGGAACCATATGGAGTTTTATATCTTATTAGTCGAATAATGGTTTTCCATTGTCATTAACAGTAAGTTTATATATTTCAACGTACACAAAAAAATAACGAATCACCTAAACAGAAACACAATAGAGATGTGCCAGATTCCGTTTGTCGCTGGATAGCTTGAAATAATTAATCAAGTACTTATTTCAATGTGGTCGTTTAGCTAAGTTATTTAGTTTTCTTTTGTTATAGTTTGTACACTGTTAAGAGACTTGAGACACGTCATTTAGCAACTAACGTTAGCAAGCTATACAGTTATCAGTTCTCTGTGTCTGACTTTAGTATGGAGCTGCGGCTCTGAGAATTGTTTATTCATCCTATGTAATGTATTCCCAGTGAAATTGCTAATGTTTCTTTCCCCCCTGTTCAGAGAAATTAGTCATTGAAGTTAGGTTAATGTCCCATACTACATCCTGACCACTAGATGGTGCTGTTCCTGCCATTAGGTAAAGCACGTTTAAAGATCCCCCTCAATGTTAAAGGGATAGTTCACCCAAATTTCCAAATTACATTTGTTTTCTTACCCTGTAAGCAGTTTATGGACCAGGTATGACAGCAACCATGCAAGTCAATGGTGCCTATATTATGTTCGAATTATCCTAAAGTATCTCAAATTGATTGCAACTCAATGATGCTACTTATATATTTATTTGGGATATGAAGTGTGAAAATGCTAATATAGGTACCAATGACATGCATTGGATTTGTGCCACAAATGCTAAAAAGTTAGCATTTGAAACAAGGAGCAGGTTAACTAAACCAAAGCATGGTTACTGTCATACCTGGTCCATAAACTGCTTACAGAGTAAGAAACACCATTTAATTTCGTATGGGTGAACTATCCCTTTAACACTGGGGGATCAGAAGTGGGTAATATCAGGATGTAGGATGGGAAATAAACCTAACAACGTCAATCACAAATTTCTCTGAACGGGGGAAAAAACACCAAATTCACTGAGAACAGTACTCTGAGCCGCAGCTCTATACTAGGCTACTTGTCAGAGATAGAGAACTGATATTGTATACTCGTTGTTGGGTTGGGATTGGTGTGTGTGTGTGTGTGTGGGGGGGGGGATACCTTTGGATACCTCATGCCTAACACATTGTTAGAAAGAAGTTTTGTCCAGCTCGGATGTTAGGTACTTTATTTAATATTATATGCATCCTATAAATTAAAACTGCCAATTTGGGTGCAATCAATAAACTTAATTTCTCAGATAAAAGTATATTTCAACATAATAATGTAGCAGGAATGCTAATTTGATCTGTTTCTAACTACGGAAATGATTTCAAAACAATCTGAGATCGTGGGTGTCATGGCTTGCTGAAATGACATGGCACGACCCAGCCGCAAAGACTATGATAACTGTTTCATCTGAGTGTGATGAATGAGGACTATTTGCTCTTGTCAACAGAGCCAAGAACCAATTAAATCACTCAGACTTGATGGAGCTTGATGATGGTATGGGGATGATGATGATACCAACTCTTACAGAATGTCAAAACCCCAGGTTTTGGATTATTATTATTTTTTGTACAATCAGATGAAGATTTTGCCTGTATGAAAGGACCTCCCAGCAAGAAAGATTGGGTCCTTGTCAAAGAACCACAGAGAGACAAGAGACAGTGTCAATCAAGCTCATCTTTCAGTTAGGATTCAAAGAATGTAGGCCTATAAATTGTATTTTGATTTTAACATTTTTTTTAAATAAAAACGCTACATGTTTTGTAGGTGTCACAAAGAAAAACATCTTCACACGCTGCCAACAAGTTAGGTACTATTTTGATCAGTGAATCCATCTGTGCAACATGGATCTTCATAGGGGAAATCATAGCCATGCTAGCGCAACAATGTTGGAGAACTGCAAATTGGTAGTGCACACACTTTGTACATTTATTGAGAACCAATTTTTTAAAGATTCCTGTCCTCCTCAGCATCTGATGAAGAGGGACACTTTATGAGAACATGACATCTATCTATACAGTCGGTGACTCCATGGAAGAAACCCATATTCATAGAACTCTTCCTCATAGTTGTCTTGAGCAGCAGCATCAGGGACCTTGATGTAACTGTCAGTTCACACATAGCATTGCAGACGTTGTGGACTATTCTACATACAGTCAGTTCACTTACAGCACAAACATCTAGATGCCAAAAACCTCAAGGTGATCAGTACTTGTAGGGAAGGAGAGATGGACCTCCCATGAAGAGCATCAGCCAAAAGCCTTGGCTCAAGCAAACAAATGATGTCAGTTGCAATTTCTTTGTACATACGGAAATGGTCATGGAAATTAATTTCATCAAAATCCTTCCGTGGGTTACTCCTGTCTATAACCATCTTTCTGTCTGGCCTTGGTGGTGCTCTTTGATCATCATTGAAATAGTCCAGGTAATCCATTCTCCTCCATTGCCAAGGTCAACCTGCCGGCCAACATCCGTTAATCTGAAGTTAAGCCTGCCTCTGGCCAGGTTTCATTTAAGCCTTCACTTAGATCTAGATGAACTCTAATTGTCCTTCTGGAAATCAGACTTTTTCAATCTAGACTAGGGCAAGCCTGAGACTATTTTAAACCATGTCTGAGAAATGCAATTTCAGTTAGCCCAGTTTAAAAGTGCAATTTAGCCTAGGATTAGGCTTAATCTGTTTCCACCAAACCACCCATCAGAGCATGACCAGATTTTTGATGAGGAGGATTAGAGCAATGAAGAGTTCACTGCAAAGAAAGTGGGAAATGGGGAAGAAAACCAAAATAGCTCAGCCTCTAAGAAAGCAGATGAAAAGAAACCTAAAAAAACTGAATAATAAAGAAAGGGACACTTCAAAGTCTTCAACAATTCTTTTAGTAAAACAGCATACTAGTACCTATAGATGTGCTTGGCTGTGGCTTCTGTGCTAGTGGTAAGATGTTAGTGGTAAGGTTTCATAAATGAGCTCTTCAATGAGTCATTTGACAATTGAGTTATTTATCTATCTATTTTTAGCTTTACACATACCTTATTTAGTGGCAAAAATAACACAAGTCACTTTCAGTGAATGGAAGTCTTATTTTTCTCAGTTGGCATTTGTAACTCTTGTCATGGCAGTCAAACATACAGCATGTGTTGTTGTAGCCCAGGCTTACTATACTCTCAATATACAGTATCTATGGAAACCTGAACTGTGTTCTGATGCCCCTTTGGCTTAGAGGGATAAACTTGTTTAACAGCCCTGTTTGTGAGCCAGTTGTTTGTGTCTGTAGTAGAACTCTACAAGCATTTGGCACCTTAGAAGGGCTCTGTTTGGAGTTACAGGGACTAAAGCAGGTTTTGATTTCACAATCCATAGACAAGACCCATATTAAAGATGCATGCTGTGTCCATTAAAGGTATTTAACTGACTTTCTTACACGTCTCTCCATCCCGGACGACAGCTTTTCAGCCACAAATCGCACATAGACTGAACTTAACAAACATCTCAGGTAGCCTAGCCACTATTATTGGGATGTATAGCCACTCCTGTGTCATTGTCATACATAATGTATTGTAGTGACTGCATGATAAGCATTACAGGTGTTTCACTGAATTCAATCAGGAATTATCTTGATGGGGTATACTGCATCTGGTGACAACTGCAAGAATATTGATTTCATCAGTGGAATTGTTCAGTAGCTTATTGGACTGTTGGCTGATGATGAGTAAACACATCAGTGACAATCAGATCATTTCCTAATAAATACAGACATGAAGATGTATGAAGAAAAAAGTCACAGCAGGCATAGCCTACCATTGTAGAAACGACCTTGTAGGCTACAGTTACTGTACATGCCAAGTGACAAAAAAAATCCCTTTCTTATTTGGGTCATTCTTTATAATACGTTTATGACCTTGGGGCCTCGGGGAAGGACACTACCTGGTCCAAACCCGATACAGTTGAAGTCGGAAGTTTACATAAACCTTAGCCAAATACATTTAAACTCGGTTTTTCACAATTCTAGAAAAAAGTCCTTGTCTTAGGTCAGTTTGGATCACCACTTTATTTTAGGAATGTGAAATGTCAGAATAATAGTAGAGATAATTATTTATTTCAGCTTTTATTTATTTCATCACATTCCCAGTGGGTCAGAAGTTTACATACACTCAATTAGTATTTGGTAGTATTGCCTTTAAATTGTTTAACTTGGGTCAAACATTTCGGGTAGCCTTCCACAAGCTTCCCACACACAATAAGTCGGGTGAATTTTGGCACATTCCTCCTGATAGAGCTGGTGTAACTGAGTCTGGTTTGTAGGCCTCCTTGCTCGCACACGCTTTTTCAGTTCTGCCCACATATTTTCTATGGGATTGAGGTCAGGGCTTTGTGATGGCCACTCCAATACCTTGACTTTGTTGTCCTTAAGCCATTTTGCCACAAGTTTGGAAGTATGCTTGGGGTCATTGTCCATTTGGAAGACCCATTTGCGACCAAGCTTTAACTTCCTGACTGATGTCTTGAGATGTTGCTTCAATATATCCACATAATTTTTCTCCCTCATGAGGCCATCTATTTTGTGAAGTGCACCAGCCCCTCCTGCAGCAAAGCACCCCCACAACATTATGTTGCCACCCCGTGCGTCATGGTTGGGATGGTGTTCTTCGGCTTGCAGGCTTCCCCCTTTTCCCTCCAAACATCACGTTGGTCATTATGGCCAAACAGTTCTATTTTTGTTTCATCAGACTAGAGGTCATTTCTCCAAAAAGTACAATCTTTTTTCCCCATGTGCAGTTGCAAACCGTAGCCTGGCTTTTTTATGGCGGTTTAGGAGCAGTGGCTTCTTCCTTGCTGAGTGGCCTTTCAGGTTATGTCGATATAGGACTCGTTTTTACTGTGGATATAGATACTTTTGTACCTGTTTCCTCCAGCATCTTCACAAGGTCCTTTGCTATTGTTCTGGGATTGATATGCACTTTTCGCACCAAACTACGTTAATCTCTAGGAGACAGAACGTGTCTCCTTCCTGAGCGGTATGACAGCTGCGTGGTCCATTGGTGTTTATACTTGTGTACTATTGTTTGTACAAATGAACGTGATGTCTGATTAGCCTGATGCAGCTTCTGACTAAATGATGTCAATTAGCCTATCAGAAGCTTCTAAATCAAATCAAATCAAATTTTATTTGTCACATACACATGGTTAGCAGATGTTAATGCGAGTGTAGCGAAATGCTTGTGCTTCTAGACAATGCAGTAATAACCAACAAGTAATCTAACTAACAATTCCAAAACTAATTTCTTATGCACAGTGTAAGGGGATAAAGAATATGTACATAAAGATATATGAATGAGTGATGGTACAGAGCAGCATAGGCAAGATACAGTAGATGGTATCGAGTACAGTATATACATATGAGATGAGTATGTAAACAAAGTGGCATAGTTAAAGTGGCTAGTGATACATGTATTACATAAGGATGCAGTAGATGATATAGAGTACAGTATATACGTATACATATGAAATGAATAATGTAGGGTATGTAAACATTATATTAGGTAGCATTGTTTAAAGTGGCTAGTGATATATTTTACATAATTTCCCATCAATTCCCATTATTAAAGTGGTTGGAGTTGAGTCAGTGTGTTGGCAGCAGCCACTCAATGTTAGTGGTTGCTGTTTAACAATCTGATGGCCTTGAGATAGAAGCTGTTTTTCAGTCTCTCGGTCCCAGCTTTGATGCACCTGTACTGACCTCGTCTTCTGGATGATAGCGGGGTGAACAGGCAGTGGCTCGGGTGGGTGTTGTCCTTGATGATCTTTATGGCCTTCCTGTAACATCGGGTGGTGTAGGTGTCCTGGAAGGCAGGTAGTTTGCCCCCGGTGATGCGTTGTACAGACCTCACTACCCTCTGGAGAGACTTACGGTTGTGGGCGGAGCAGTTGCCGTACCAGGCGGTGATACAGCCCGCCAGGATGCTCTCGATTGTGCATCTGTAGAAGTTTGTGAGTGCTTTTGGTGACAAGCCGAATTTCTTCAGCCTCCTGAGGTTGAAGAGGCGCTGCTGCGCCTTCTTCACTATGCTGTCTGTGTGAGTGGACCAATTCAGTTTGTCTGTGATGTGTATGCAGAGGAAACAGTATAGACTTTACGTCTGTTCCCTCACCCCGACCTGGGCACGAACCAGGGATGCTCTGCACACGTCAACAGTCACCCTCGAAGCATCGTTACCTATCGCTCCACAAAAGCCGCAGGAACCACTACTTCGAGGTCTCAGAGCAAGTGACGTCACCAGTTGAAACGACACTAGCGCGCACCACCATTTCTAGCTAGCCATTTCACATCGGCTAAACATGCACAAAGTAGATGGCATAACCAACTTGCCAAAACTATAGTTTGTTACCAAGAAATGTGTGGAGTGGTTGAAAAACGAGTTTTATTGACTCCAACCTAAGTGTATATAAACTTCCGACTTCAACTGTAACACCAAAAGGATTCATGGCATCGACCGGAATTAGAACAAATAGACGTTAGGGAACTAATGTAACTGTGACGCCATCAGATCAGTCATGTTTGGAGTAATGAGACATCCCCCAGGTTACGGAGAGAGCGCCATAGAGCGACACGGCTGAAGCGAGGGAGGCTCATCCCCTCTCCACAGCTCAGCTACATTGACGCAGCGGAACCCGTCCTCACGTTATCAGCATTGGTCAACCATGATCGTCACAGCACAGTAATATGTTAGATTTTTACCATAAGAGTAGATAGACTATGATAAACCATGAGTGCGACTAGTAGATCCACGGAGAAGAGGTTAGTAGGCTCTTCGTAGCACATGGGGGCAACATGTTTTTTCATGTTATGTGATTGACTATAATTACATGTCCGATTTTTACATTGCATATTTGTAATAGCAATGTGAAATTGCAATAATATCCAAATAGTCTAGCCTTGGTCTACTGTATTGTAGCAGTGGTGGCAGGTGTTGGAAAAAAATGACGTGTTATAGAAGTTATGAACAAGAATGAGCCCATTTAGAAAGGAATGGAGAAAGGTGGGTAATGTTTTTATTTTGCAAGCAGGTCTTTGCCAGTGGGGGTCAGTGGTTTACAACAGATCCAGGCTCCCTGCTCGTAGGAGCTGTAGAGATTAGGCTATTATATACCCCAGCCTACACAAACCAAGAAAAGGGCATCCTTTCTAGAATTAAAAAAAAAAACGAATTGGAAAACCTTTAGTTTCTCTGAGGTAAACGAGGCTGTTAAAACACCTAACATAAATATGTTATATCACAGGACATTATTTATTGCCGCCCTCACCCCCAATGGACATTTATCATTGTTACCATTGTAAATATGTATATTATTATTTGTATTATTATTTCATCCACTTCTCTTTAACCTTCACATTTGGAGCTCGGAGTTTAAGATTTTCACGTTACTCTGCTATTACATCTGTGCCCTTGTGCATTTGACTAATAAACTCTAATCTAATTAGTTTTTTACAGGAATACAATGACGAAGAAGTTGGAAAACCTGATAAAGGAGAGGAATAATGTCTCCCTACCACTGCTAAAAAAGGTAGGACAAAAACACTGTCAGAAATGCACGGGAGTGTTTTCCAGATATTTGGCCTGTGAGCCTGCCATTACTCTTTTCAATACAGTAGGTCCTTATGTCTGCTCAAAGTACCCTAAAGCGATGGTGTTATTTCCAAAGGTCCCATTAGCTATGTTTACTTAGACTGAGCCACTGTAAGAAAATAAACAAATGTGGCTTGATTTTGAGCTAATAGGGCTTTTCTGCTCTTATTCACCCCCTTTCCATAAGCAGCTCTTTAGGTTAGGAGAGGGAGGGAGGCGCTGTGGTGTGTGCAGCAGTCAATTTGGCCCACGCTCATTTAGTAGCCATTAAACAAATGTTTAGGCTCATTGTGTGGGCTCAGTGGGCTGATCTATTCATGAACACATTCTTCCCTTGTGCCTGCGGAGTCTTGACCCTTTGGGCTGGAAGACAGGGTGCTGGACCGTTGTGAACTCCACACTCACTGAGCATGTACTATTAGAAATGGCGACTGCCCACCAGCTGATTCTCGCCTCTGCCCTCTACAACCTGTTTACTGTCAACAGAGTAAACCAGACCCGTGTCACAAACCCGGTTAACTACATGGTCATGGAACTCTTATAAAAAAAATCACATTGATCTAAAGGAAAATGTGATGTGTACCCTGTGTGCATCCATACGCCTGTACGACGAAACTGAGACTTGTTCTAAAGTAAGGAACATTTGGATCATTCAAATCTGGGCCACATTATTGGTGCAGCATAGCATTCTACAGTGTTTCAATAGAGGGCTCTCTAGGCTTTCTTAGTGTTGAGAGCTCCAGCAGCGCAGGTAGGACCCTGACCTGACTCCCCTACTGACCCATTCACCTGGACCTCAGGGAGATTCATGCGGGCCATACAGCTCATCTTAACACCAGGCCAAGTTCCACTCTGGTTCCACTCTTTGCTGATTAAGTTTTCATACAGGCCACCACTGCAATGGGAATTGACAGTCACCTGCAGGCAGAAATGACTAATTCTCTTTGAAGTGAGGCAGAACAGGAAGTGTCTTCCATGCTACCTGGGACTGGGTCTATTAATAACTACATCAACAGAATGTCAGTGTGAAATGAGGCTAAAAAACAAGGAATGGAAGATCGAATGAGAAAAAAATGGCTTAAGACAAGGTAGCTTATGAAGCCAGATAATGTGGAAAAACATTGCATATGTTCTCTGAAATGACATGAGCACCCACAAACAAAGATAAATTACCCAGTCCAAAGGCACAACAGAAATATGGAAACTTCAATATGCTACTACAGTCAAGTCCTTTAACATTGTCAATCATGAATAATGTCAATCATCTAATTTTAGTCACGTAAATCTAATTGTAGCACGGTGGCAGTGGTGCCCTTCCCTGACCTTTTTCCCAGAGTAGTGCTTTGAAGTTAACATTACAGCCTCAGGCTAGGATGTTTTATTAGTTGGCATTGACACTGTCAGCATTTGTCTGAAGAATATGTCACTTCATTCAGAGAGAGACATAAAACGTTGATAATAAGAACCTCTTGTACATAATGAGAAATGTTCAACAAGAACTGTTGCAAAGAAAACAGTTATATATTTTGAGCTTTTTAGCAGAGGCTGGTTGACTTTCAGGTTCTTTTATCGACTGGTGATGTTGTTGTTGCTGGTCTCTGTAGGCAGCCTTGGAAACCCACTGCGGCATCACAAGACACAGAGGCATGAAGTGCCTCACCGCAGGATGTAAAATGTCAATGGTATTTTGCTGCAATGACATACTTTCCACTGAATTATTCGATACACAGAGGAGAAGTGCTATTACATGAAAAGACACTTTCAACACCTCAACTACTTCATACTTTGTTTTTTTAGTGGCTACTTTTCTACCCTGTTCTGTTTTGCCGTGGTAAAACATTTAGTGTTGGGGGAGGACCGGGTGCACATTCATAAGACTGGCTCCAGTGGATTGTGTGGCCTGGACCATGTTGTGTGCTCCAGCCCTAAGGCTCAGCTCCTACTTCTAGTTAGCCCAACTCAGCCTACCACCCCCCTGGGGACGGGCCACCATATGCACTGCACTGCCTGCTGTCCCTGATATGGTTTCTCATCGCGGCTTTGTCCTCGGCTGACACTGGACGCTCTGAATTAAAGCATTTAGAGAGACCTCACCTCCAGCGGATTACAGGGCTGTTTCTGGGTCAGAAAGCAGGGGGTTCACACTGTCACTTTACTCGCATGGCAGGAGCCCAGAGGATGGAGATATAGTCAGCCCTTCTGGGTGTTGGCCTAACTTGAGGCAAAAAAAGGAGTTACACTCATGAATTACTTGATATTCATAAGTGAGAATCCTATACATTCCTCATCCTAACCACGTTTTCTCATTCAACCCACTCTCTTGCTAAAAAATGCTCTGACTATTTTCTTTCCACTTCATTTGTGGCTTAGTCAGTGTTAAGATGGAGGTGAAATGTGTCAGTTAAAGGGTCGCTGAGGCTTGTATGCAGGGTCACAGTGCCCAGCGAGCACATAGGCTGGCAAGGCTTTTTGTCACAGCTTGTCACATGGTCGAGGCCACAAACGTGTGGAGCTCTTCCACTGCCACCACAATGAAGCCAGTGAGCCAAGAGGTGTCCCCTCTGCCAGGGGCGGCTGTTACGGCCCTGTGGAACAATGGGACAGACCGTTGTCCTGGACGCTGTTTCCATGGCACGGTGGCTGTGGCGTCGCTGACAGAGGACAGCTGGGTGGCTCCCCAAGGCTAATGAACATTCATATTATTTGCAGTGAGTTCTGGGTAAACAGCAACCCAGGAGGGCTGTTAATTAGTGACGGGCTTTGTCGCATTAAACTCTGTTGTTCCTCAACACTGAGTCATGGGAGAGTATGCACGGTTGGATGGTAGTGCCAAAACACAACCCACCTCCCCCATGGGGACCAGACCATCATTGTGTGATGTGTGAAGACCTGCCTGCTCAGAAAGATATTAAGAATGTTGTATTTCACCTCCCTCTATTTTTGTGATTTCTGAAGAATGAAGTGAGATCTGAGGTATCTGAGTTTATATCAAAAACATTATAAAGACACTTTACAGCAACAACAAACTAACACTCCGTCAAACATAATGAGACAGAAAATAAAATAATGATTCCAAGGGCAATGTTAAAATAGCAATGTGTTGGTCAGAAAAGGCCTTTGAGGCCATAATGTGTCAGTATAGAGTACCACAGTACGAGTCATAATAACCATAAAACCTAGCAGTCAAACAAGGAAATGGTTCCAATTGTTTATTCCAGGGATTTGCTTTGTGTAGGCTTACCCTGGCGTGATGTTTGAATGGGCTTTACCCAATCTGATAAAGATAGCCATGGGGTCTTTTTTCATAAAAAAAAACAAAAAAACACTTTATTTAACTAGGTCAATTATGAACAAATTCTTATTTACAATGACAGCCTACACTGGCCAATTGTGCCCCACCATATGGGACTCCCAATCATGGACGGTTGTCAGTTGTGACACAGCCTGGAATCAAACCAGGGTGTCAAGCACTGAGATGCAATGCCTTTGAACGCTGCGCCACTCGGGAGCCCGGGAGCTCTGTGAAGGTATCTCTGTCAAAGACCCGGCTATCAATGTGATTTGATTACATGCTTTGGAACAGCCCTTGTATTTGGCGGCTTTTAGGACCTTGAGAAAAGAAGTGTACATTCCCATAGTACATTGACACATGATGTCATCGGGTTAATTCCCCCATTTGCGGTAATTGTTCTGTAATTGCTCTAGTTTGAAGGGAGCTTTTCGTTCGTGTCTCACTGGTTTTGGAATACACCTTTTGTGTCCAGTCTGTGACAAAAGGGGTTAAGGGGATCACCTTACAAAGTTTGTTGTGGAAGGTGACAGGGGTTGTGTAAGTTCTTACACGTGAAAGACGGGCTGGCGGTGACATCATGACGCTCGTCTTACCTGGGTGACACAGTGCTCCTCTAATTGTCCCCTCTCCTGGACCATGGAAAGCGGCCAAGAATGGTAAAGGCTGGCAGAGTAGGCTATGATGACCACTGGTCATTCACTATACACTTGGAGCAGCAACTCATCCTATTTTTAAAAAAAAACAACTTTTATTTAACTAGGCAAGTCAGTTAAGAACAAACTCTTATTTACAATGACTGCCTACCAAAAGGCCTCCTGCGGGGATGGACACTGGTGGGCAGAGGGGCATCCTTCTTACCAAACCACATGACCTTTGTTTTGGAGGTGTTCAGAACAAGGTTAAGGGCAGAGAAAGCTTGTTGGACACTAAGAAAGCTTTGTTGTAGAGCATTTAACACTAAATCCGGGTAGGGGCCAGCTGAGTATATGACTGAATCATCTGCATATAAATGGAAGAGAGAGCTTCCTACTACTTAAGCTATGTTGTTGATGTAAATTGAGAAGAGCTTGGGGCCTAGGATCGAGCATTGGGGTACTCCCTTGGTGCCAGGCAGTGTCCGAGACAGCAGATGTTCTGACTTTATACAGTGCACTCTTTGAGAGAGTTAGTTAGCAAACCAGGCCCACAGAGACACCAATACTTAGTCGGCCCACAAGAATGGAATGGTCTACCGTATCAAAACATTTGGCCAAGGCAATAAAAATAGCAGCACAACATTGCATAGAATCAAGGGCAATGGTGACATCATTTAGGACCTTTTAAGGTTGCAGTCACACATCCATAACCTGAGCGAAAACCAGATTGCATAATCGAGAGAATACTATAGACATCAAGAAAGCCAGTCAATGGATTATTGACAAGTTTTTACAGCACTTTTGATAAACAGGGCAATTGTCAACAGATTCCTTATTGTCAATTTGCACATCGAACAATTTCAATATACAATAATGAACTATCTTGGTCCCCTAATATCTGTGGCACCAAAGCCCTTCAGGGCATCCATTAGAGGACTTGGTCAAGGGCCATACAGGGGGACACTAGGCCATCATCACTCACTGCTCCATCCTCAGGTTCCTGGCTCAGCTAGGTGCTCTGTCTGGGGCAGCCAGGTCACCACCAGTGGCAAGCCTCACATGATACAGTAGGTTTTATTTAGAACTATCCAGCAATGCAGCTAGTGTCTTCAACCTCCCCACCTCACTCCGTCCTGCCACCCCTCACCCCAGCCGTAGACCTCAGTCTGAGCCATTTACCTGGAGACAGGGAGCCAGTACTCCAAGGGTCCATCTTACCTGCTTTCCCCTGCCACCTCTCACTCTCTCTGGGGCAACCGGAGCTGGACATGGGGCCAAGGGCTGGCTCACATGCCCAGGAGGGAGAGCAGACCCTGGGTGACGACGGGGATGATGATGAGGTAAGACCTCCAGGGAGCTACTGACCTACTGCGGTATGTACTGCTCACGCTGCTTCAAGCAGTGTGACATTTGGCATCGAGAAGGCAACAGCATTGCAGTCTGCTCCAGTTTAGGATAATACTGTACAGTAGCTGATCAGCAGGAAATAGTGCCCCTGAGCTCATTAAATAGGTTGTTTTGTTTTTAAAAAATCCATTCCGATATATATATTTTTACTCTGCACATCATGGCAACTCTTGATCCATTTAGCTTATTTGAAGGATAAGAAATTGAAAGAACACACAGTACTGTACCTACTGTACACTTGATCTTTGCCTTGTAAAATGACTGACTGTGTGTGTGTGCATGTTTTGGTGGTCAAAACAAGCAGTGTTGAGATTACAGGGTTTCTTTAATGCAATACAGAACAAACAAAATACATTCTCTCTCATTAGGCTTACAGTGTTACCTATTGCACATTCTAGTACTTACTGTAGTAGGCTTCCTATCGTGACCACACCCGCCCACCTACCATAATCCCATTCACATTAACATCCTTACCTGCATTTCCTTAATTGTGCTCAGCTGGCGGTCATTTTCCCCGCACGGGGAATTGCATTCAGGTATATTTTTAGAGTGCAGTTTAGCAGGGGCAGGGCAAAGACCAGCGGAATTAATGGACTAAATCTGACTAAATCAGATTTGGCCAGCACAATGTTGCTGATATTGATTGGATCTCATTGTTCTGCTGAAGCTTCTCTGCTGAGAGCAGGGGTATGGAAATGGTCTCGGTACCCTATCTGTCTGCTATATACTTGATACTGTGTATTGTTTGCATTGCCCAGGGTCATCAAGAGCAAGTTGGCAGGATGCAGAGTCTAGTCATGATGATGACTGTAAATGACGTGGATGCTGCATTAGGAGTTAGTTACCCATTATATTTATAATGCGATGATGAGAATGACTCTCGCCTGTTCAGGGTCAGACCATAGATAGTCTAGCACACTGCTGATTGTGATCGTGTAGGGTAAAGTGGTGGCTCGTGGTAGGTTGGGGATTTGGTTTCGAGGGATTCCGGCAGGGGACAAAGGAAACAAAACAAGACAATTCTGTAATTCTAAAATACACTCATTCCCTAAACCAGGCCAGAGAAGGTGCTCCCTATATAGTAGAATGTGTGCCATGTTGTCTGTAGTTGGCATCTATCCACTCTGAGGTTCTGATCTGTCTGTCTGAGGTTAAACCAGAAATGACAACACCAGACCTCGTTAGTGTGATGAGAGGTTTTCCACACCCCATGTATTTATTGATGAAATATGAATAGAATATGAATCCAGTATTAGTGGGAAAGTCAGTACTGTGGGGATATAATTTATGTGAGTTCTGTCAGTCCAGAGGGCTGAGCCTGAGTGACTAGGCCACTGGTCCACTCTGCCCACCTCCAATCTGGAGCACTTAAACACCTGCAATAAGATATTATAGGCCTAAACAGCCAGAGAGAGTAATAGTATTATTTTGATTGCCTTGTTTGTGAGATTACTTAAATTGTATTTACTAAAATATATATATATATATATTTATGTGTAATCAAAAGCCCAAAGCTGCTTATGTCTCTGTTAGCTCACATACAGTATATTTATAATTTAATACTTATCCTTTAGTACATTAGCATACCTACCCTCCAATTTGGTCTGTCTGGGTGAAACTTTTGTTTTTGCTAGGAGGCCAGCTTTGGCTTTCCCTGCCAAGACTGTGAAAGGCTCTTCACATGGTTAATGGGATTTGGCCTGAGCCTGATTATTCTGCAGCTCTATGTCCAAAGCTACTCTGACACAGGACACTGTGACCACAGGGCCACATTGGCTTTATGGACATAAATAAATAGAGAGGTTCTGGTGATTGAAATGACTTTGTAACATGCTGTCAGCTACTCATCTTGATGGGTGTCAGGAGGACTCTACATAAGTTGTTATTAGATGGGCATAGTATACAACTTTGCATTGATAAATACTTGATGATAAAAAGTCTGGATAACATTTACATGTACACTTTTCAGTAGGTCTCAAAGTCTTTTACATGTTGATTTCATTGAGTTCCTCAAGCTAATTTCTGATGTGCCTCATACAAATTCATAGAGGTTTGTATCTGGTTACTAATACTCACACTGGCGCCATAAACAATTCTGTAAAGGGGCAACCTTATCATCACCCACATCTTTACCCCGAGCTGGGTTTTGGCCAGGTCATTACCCAGACTCCTCCTCTGCCAAGCGTCAGGAGACTGACTGCGCTTTGTCACCTGGCGACAGCTCGCTCACTTCGCCTCTATCACCTGGCACCTGACTCCTATTAGGGAGCCACGACAGGCTGCAGGTCAGGGTTTCTGGCTCCGAGTCTGAGGTTTGGCCTGCTAGGCCCTGCCTGCCTGCTGTTCACATGTAAATAGAATACTTTCAAAGCTGTTCCCTCCCTCCCCTCCCATGAGTCTCCTCCCTGCTTGGCTAACTTACTGACTGTGAGCTCCCGTCTATAAACCCCAGCTATCTGGGGGCCCTGGGAATCCAGCAGTCTGTTCAGGTGTTCCTGTTTGGTAAAGCTGTGTGAGGCTGCGTGAGGAGGAAACAAAGACAATGGCAGCCTTAGATGACACTTCTGCACTGCTCCAGAATGCCTGGTGTCGTTAGTAGGGAAGAGCAGCTGTTTCATGCAACAATAGTTGTAGTTTGATTGACATAGTCACACACGCACGTTTCCACCATGGAAGACACATTACTCATTGCAAGTACAGTACGTACTGAGTACCCAGAGACAAAATGGATCAAGATAAGTCTTCTAAGGTTGGCTCCTTGGCGAGGCAAGCTGTCATGAATGTCAGTTGAGAGACCCACTGACCCGTCATTATGCTGAAACAATTGCAAACTAAAGTGAGGCCTGGACTATAGGCCTTAGAAGTGATGTGGTAAAATATAACTCAGATATATTCTGAGTGTGATGTCACAAGTTCACAGAGTTTCTTACCTGTAGGCCTATCGACCATCTTCTGTAACATTAAGCTTAGTTTAGGCCTAGTGCCGCTAAACTCCTGCCTTTAAAAAGCACCGCCAGTCATACTCTGGACTCTGTCCTGTTGTGGACTATGGAGCCTCCAGCTGCTGCAGTGGAGGCTGGCAGCGTGGCAGGCACCAGGATAAGATATCATCACTGCACTGTTTGTCAGCAAGGCGGCGGCATCCCGTGGGGCTTGCAGCAGAGTAGGTGGTGAAGGGTGAAATATGACAGCTCTAGTGGCTCTGTCTCCAGGAAACCGCAGCAGGGAGAGGCGTCAGCCGGGCCACCTGGGAACCCTATTAGTGCTCTGCCTGTGCCCCTGTCTGGCTCCACAGCTCCATGAAGAGCCCACCTACGAGGGAGAGGGATCTGTCACCTGCACTCCTCTTCCCCAAGAGGCCCCTCTCACAGGAAGCCAGCGCCAGGCCCCTGCTGTAGCAACTCCGGCCCCTGCTGTAGCAACTCCGGTTCAGGATGGGTCCCTCATCGAACCCCCTCCACACATAAGCCTCCTCCTTCCTCACCAAGCACAGCAGCAGCAGCCTCCTTTCCCTGTCTGTGAGCCTGCCCATCTGTCTCCTGGACCAGAGAGAATCCCAGGCTCTGCGAGGGCTGATACAGATGATACAGGGAACCACCCTGCTCAGTCCAGCTTCTGTTCCACCTGTTCCACAATGTGAATTGCCAGAGGAAGCCTTATTAAGGAGTGCTAGAAAAAAATCTACATTACCAGTGTTGCGAAGACAAGGAAAAAGGTTTTGTAAAACGAGTCTTAAGGAACAGCATCCTCCCTCTGCTCTGGGGCGATCTGACCCTAATCTCTAAAAGAACCCCCTCCAGTTGGGTGTGGTGGGGCTGAGGTGTGGCAGCATGGAGGAGCTTCATTATGGGGGGAGACGGGACCTCGCCTGCCTGCTGTGGCTTTAACCTCCTCCAGGGCTGCTGGGGCAGCCAGGGCTGCGGGAACAGGAGGGTCCAGCCTGAGGCACATGAGGTAATTCATGGCACAGTGGGAGTTACATTGGTGGGTAGACGTTAGATGGTAAACTGAGGCTCTCTTTTCCTCAATCGCTTCATCTTTAGAACTCGATCTCTTTTCTCTGGCTTGCTTTCTGTTTTGATATGGTGCTATTTTCAGTCGAGTCACTCGTGATCATTTTCTTAGCAACAAAAGTAAATTAAACTGTGGTGAATGATACGTTATGTTATACATTTGGCAAATTCGCAGTGACGATGACATTGCACAGTGACTCGATCTGCTTTAGCTAGCTATGCTTCGCTAAACCAGACTTAGTCACCTGGGTGGTAGAAGACACACTGCATAATGACTGTGTCTGTCTCCCCTATGGACTCTGGCAGATCTAAAAGTGGCTTATTTACTTGGTGTTTGATAATTAACAACATTAACATCCTTTCTGTTACAGACTGAGACATTAACCGAATCATCTGTTGTTCAGTGTATCTCCCCCCCATCTTTCATTTTTAAACACGTTTGTATTTACATTGTTGAGCAATACATGGACCTTTTAGTTTGATTACTAGACAATTGTAACACTTCAGCTCAAACCATTGCAAATAAACTGTAGTTCATTTGAGTCATTTTATCGACTCCATATTTCTACTTATTGTCAGGCAATGTAGATAGGTATTTTGAACTGGGTAAAGGAAGAGATTTTAGGAAGGGGCTGAGATGATGAGGTGGACAGGGGAAGGGTGGGGGGGGAGTGTGTTGGTGGTCAGAAGTGCTTGAACAGCGGTGTTTGATTACAGGAGATAACAACCACAGTGCTGAAATAGGAGAAGACACTGCAGCATCTCTCTAGCTTATCTCATCATTATCTGCCAGTGTGGATTTTTTGTGCTGTGATTCAAGTATTGTTTCATTATTTGGCTGACAGTGAGCTGTGCAAGGATCCTGGTCAAAGGATTATTGTCTGATGTGGAAGCTAGTTATAACCAGTATAAATCTGTCTCACCATAACCGATATGTGAGATTTTGTACTTTTCAGTCTTATTGATCAGAGAATACCTGTGCTATTTTTATACTAATAGGAGATACAAGTTTAGTTTTAGATGTGTAGGAGGCATATTTTGACAGAATAGTGGTAATTTCTCTGGAGGACAAGATTTTTTGACACCATGCCAGCATACTCAGAAGCAAGTCAGTCTTACTGCCTTAGGAACGGAGACAACATACATTGAGATATGAATAGATGTACATGTACAGTGCATTCGAAAAGTATTCAGACCCCTTCCCCTTTTCCACATTTTGTTACGTTACAGCCTTATTAAAACATTTATGAAATTATTTTCCCCCTCATCAATCTACACACAATACCCCATAATGAAAAAATGAAGAGGTTTTTAGACATTTTTGAAAATGTATTAAAAATAAAAAACAGAAATACCTTATTTACATAAGAATTCAGACCCTTTGCTATGAGACTCGAAAATGAGCTCAGGTGCATCCTGTTTCCATTGATCATCCTTGAGATATTTCTACAACTTGATTGGAGTCCACCTGTAGTACATTCAATTGATTGATTGGACATGATTTGGAAAGGCACACACCTGTCTATATAAGGTTCTACAGTTGACAGTTGACAGTGCATGTCAGAGCAAACATGTAGCCATGAGGTGGAAGGACATGTCCGTAGAGCTCCAAGACAGGATTGTGTCGAGGCACAGATTTGGGGAAGGGTACTGTTATGGACATTTTTCTGTGTTCATGCAAGTGACTGATTGAACAAATCCTCACTATCAAGTACCTGCAATTTGGCAGTATGCCCAGAACATTGTTTTGAGAAAGGGATATCTCAGTTTCAAGGTCTCAGCATAGAGAAAATAAGCCTTGTGAGGTATTGGTCTGTCACATGCATGACCAAGTATTGGTCGGTCACATGAACGAAGCAAACATTTATGGCGTTAATGATTGCCTGTATATAAGAGAACTAACAGGACTGCCCCGGGTAGAGCTCCTGATCGACATGTGTACTTGGTGCATTGAGTTGGTTGGAACCTCTCCAGCACACTGATAATAAACAAGGATTCATTTAAGATTGACTTTGAGTGTCCCTGTGTAAAATTTCCACGACAGTACCAAAGAAATTCTGCAGCTGTGAAGGTTCCCAAGAACACAGTGACCTCCATCATTCTTAAATGGAAGAGGTTTGGAACCACCAAGGCTCTTCTTATAGCTGGCCGCCTGGCCAAACTGAACAATCGGGTGAGAAGGGCCTTTCGTCAGGGAGATGACCAAGAACCCAATGGTCTCTCTGACAGAGCTCCAGAGTTCCTCTGTGAAGATGGGAGAACATTCCAGAAGGACCACCATCTCTGCAGCACCCCACCAATCAGGCCTTTATGGTAGAGTGGCCAGATCGAAGCCACTCCTCAGTAAAAGGCACATGACAACCCGCTTGGAGTTTGCCAAAAGGCACCTAAAGGGCTCTCAGACCTTAACAAACGTGATTCTCTGTTCTGATGAAACCTTGGCCTGAATGCCAAGCGTCACATCTGGAGGAAACATGGCACCATCTCTACAGTGAAGCATGGTGGTGGCAGCATCATGCTGTGGGGATGTTTTTCAGCGGCAGGTACTGGTAGACTAGTCAGGATCAAGGGAAAGATGAACAGAGCAAAGTACAGAGATATCCTTGATGAAAACCTGCTCCAGAGCGGTCAGGACCTCAGACTGGGGCAAAGGTTCACCTTCCGACAGGATACAGATCCCAAGCAAACAGCCAAGACAACACAGGAGTGGCTTCAGGACAAGTCTCTGAATGCCCTTGAGTGGCCCAGCCAGAGGCTAGACTTGAACCCGATCAAACATCTCTGGAGAGATCTGAAAATATCTGTGCAGCATTCCTCCCCATCCAACCTAACAGAGCTTGAGAGGATCTGCAGTGAAGAATGGGAGAGACTCCCCAAATACAGGTATGCCAAGCTTGTACCCAAGAAGACTCTAGGCTGTAATCGCTGCCAAAGGTGCTTCAAAAAGGTACCGAGTAAGGGGTCGGAATACTTATATAAATGTGATATTTCCGTGTTTTATTTAGAAAAAGAAAAAAAATGTCTTAACCTGTGTTTGCTTGTAGATTGATAAGGGGGGAAAAATGTAATCCATTTTAGAGTAAGGCGGTAATGTAACAAAATGTGGAAAAAGTCAAGGGGTCGGAATACTTTCCGAATGCACTGTATGTTTTGAAAAGGATAGTGAAAAAGTAACCACTGACGACAACATCCCTTGATCAATCTGCATTATTTTAAGTCCACCACTCTTCACTTAACACTTTATTTTATGGGCCGTGACTGGGAGGTCCATGGGGCGACGCACGATTGGCCCAGCGTTGTCTGGGTTAGGGAGGGTTTGGCTGGCAGGAATATCCTTGTCTCATCGCGCACTAGCGACTACTGTGGCGGGCCGGGTGCAGTGCACGCTGACCAGGTCCCCAGGTGTACGGTGTTTCCTCCGACACATTGGTGCGGCTGGCTTCCGGGTTGGATATGCATTGTGTCAAGAAGCAGTGCGGCTAGGTTGGGTTGTGTTTCGGAGGACGCATGGCTCTCGACCTTCGCCCCTCCCTAGTCCGTATGGGAGTTGCAGCGAAGAGACAAGACTGTAACTACTACCAATTGGATTCCACGAAATTGGAGAGAAAAAAGGGGTATATTAAAAAATAAAACATTTTATAGGACCAGAATTTATCAGCCTTAGCTCAATCAAATGTTCTCCACCGTAAATGAAGCCTGCGTATGCCGATCATGGCGGTTCTGGAAGTTTTCCATCAGAAAGGACTTGAGAGCTGCCCAGTTCCAACAGGTTTGACTAAGGGTACAGGGGTAGTAGACTGAAGGAGCACTCTCCGTCATGGATAGATCATCCTCCTATAGTCCTGTCTGATTACTGGAAAGCCCTTGTTGCATTACAGCCACTCTATAATCATATTCAACTGAATCATCTGCAACTTTATTCCAAGCTTCCTCATTTTGTAAGGGGATGGTTTTTGTTTTCATCCGCCTCACCCTGTCTGTGATTAGTCATTCGGTCTTTGTCCCATGTTACAATGGAAAATCATCTTCCACTTACATCACTGATGTTCGGGTTTGAAGAACGCCTGGTGTTGTCTCCCACTACGCCATTGAAACACGCCGTTTCTCATGTCAACATGAGTTGAGGTGATTTTACTGTTCCCCAAGTAGTCTTTATGTGCTGGTATATAATAAGCCTAGCATAGGACTACTCATATTGATGATTTGTTTAACCTATTATAAAAGTGGTGTAACCTATTATAAAACAAGCTGTGCATTACGAGAAGGCAGGTATTATATTATGTAGGCTACCTTTACGTGTTGCATCAGTCTTTATTTTGTGTGTGTGCGTGCGTGTGACAGAGAGAGAGAGAGAGAGAGAGAGAGGTAAAATCCAGCACGCCTTTACCATTGTTTGTGTCTGCCAGTGCAAACCTACAATTTCAACTTTTAACACGAGGTCGAAAGGGGACAAAACTTCACAGGGGGGAATTAATGTTTAACATATTTACAAAAAAAAATTATCTACCCCCTGAGAGGTCTTATGCCTCAACACAGAGTCTTTATTTGTCATATAGGCATAGTCCAACCTATAGATTGTGTAGCAAAGGTTCTGTGGATGGTAAATAGGTTATTTTTTAGGGACAGCAGCATGTCTCAACACATCACACGACCATTTCCTGCAACGTGAGGAGACTCAGTACTGTGACTCAGTATAGGCTATCCACAGGGATACAGTGTGCGTTTTAGCCACAGTGCCTTAGCAGTAGGCTACAGAATATTGGCTACTGTATAGGTATGTGCGCAATGGCGCACATTCACCGAGCACTATTGGATTTTAGGAGTGTCAGTCGAATGTAGGGGAGGATAGGTAGCCAAAAACAAATCTATATCGGGAAGACCCAGCTGTCAGATGCAGAAACGTGAACAGGTGGCCTCTCCAGAGACTTACGCGTGAAGGTGAATAGACTAGCAGCTTACCTCTTTCTCTAATCTTCTGCTGACGACAGCAATACTGACCCTACGGTCAAAATTATGTATATCGCAGTTTGAGATTCAAGACCCGATCAATTCGTGTTGATTCAAGTGACAGTCGCTCCTCGTTTGGACTTTCGTTGCTGACGTTTTTTTCTCCAAGTGTCAGAGAATCTGAAAGTGACGTCTGGACTTTCGAAGATGTGCTGGCGCCTTGCATTTAACAGTAGTTACTTTCACGTGTAGGCTACATTGAGATTGGGATTTACTAAGGACCCAGGTGCCAAAGCAGCATGTTTCCCGAAATTAATAACAAGGTGAGGTCCATCATCCATTTTGGGTATATCCATGAATCAGTTATTTATTTCTCTTTTTAGGCTACGGATATTGACCCAAAACATTTTTTGTACAGCATTTATTTTCTGTTCTCTTGTCTACTCGACTTCTATTTTATATTTTTCTTGAACATCAGAAAGTCATGTATTTTTTATGTCTGAAGTCTGAAATAATAAATGTTGTTTAGATTGTATGGAGATTCACTTTTGTATTCCACTTATTTCACAAATACAGACTATTATGATGTGTTATGAAGTAGGCCTAAACATTGTGTCCCATTTAGTAGGCTAATTCGCCTATAGGTTGTTGTCATTATCTGAGACAGTAAACATGATCCATGGCTATTTCAGTCTACACTTTGTTTTATGAGTCATGGTGTGAGATAAGCTCTATAGCTTCACCATAAATAGGATCAAACATGATCAAGGACAGGGAACCAGCAACTCATTCATCCGCTGTTTACAAAGAATATTAGCCTTGTAGCCATGTGTCATTAATTATTTGCAACATCATTGTCACATTGATAACCTAACCAGCCAACTGAACCTCAGTTAATGCAACATTTTATTTGATCTGAATAGCAAAAGTTTGTCGCTCTTATTCAGCTCTTCTTGGTATTTTCGATACTTTGATTATCATCGACATTGAAGCGTTACTTTCCTCATGCTTTACTGTAACGGGTGTCATATGAGTCTCAGAAAATACATAATTTTGTATATATGGTGTATGTGGACACCCCTTCAAATTATTGGATTTGTCTATTTCAGCCACATCCGTTGCGGACAAGTGTATAAAATCGAGCGCACAGCCATGCAATCTCCATAGGGAAACACTGATATTAGAATGGCCTTACTGTAGAAGTAGAAGTGCCTTCCTCACCATCTTAAATAAGCATGCCCCATTCAAAACATTTAGAACCAGGAACATATATAGCCCTTGGTTCACTCCAGACCTGACTGCCCTTGACCAGCACAAAAATATCCTGTGTCGTACCGCACTAGCATCAAACAGCCCCTGCGATATGCAACTTTTCAGGAAAGTTAGTAACTAATATACACAGGCAGTTAGGAAAGCTAAGGCTAGCTTTTTCTTTAAAAAAAAAATGTTACCCCTTTTTCTCCCCAATTTCGTGGTATCCAATTGTTAGTAGCTACTATCTTGTCTCATCGCTACAACTCCCGTACGGGCTCGGGAGAGACGAAGGTTGAAAGTCATGCGTTCTCCGATACACAACCCAACCAAGCTGTACTGCTTCTTAACACAGCGCGCATCCAACCCGGAAGCCAGCCGCACCAATGTGTCGGAGGAAACACCGTGCACCTGGCAAGCTGGAGCACGATGAGACAAGGATGTCCCTACCGGGCAAATCCTCCCAAACCCGGACGACGCTAGGCCAATTGTGCGTCGCCCCACGGACCTCCCGGTCACGGCCAGTTATGACAGAGCCTGACCGCGAACCCAGAGTCTCTGGTAGTACAGCGCCCTTAACCACTGCACCACCCGGGAGGCCTAGGCTAGCTATTTCAAACAGAAATTTGCATCCTGTAGCACAAACTCAAAAAAGTTCTGGGACATTGTAAAGTCCATGGAGAATAAGAGCACCTCCTCCCAGCTGCCCACTGCACTGTGGCTAGGAAACACTGTCACCACCGATAAATCCACGATAAATACATTTCTACGGCTGGCCATGCTTTCCACCTGGCTACTCCTACCCAGGTCAACTGCCCTGCATCCCCCACAGCAACTCGCCCAAGCTTCCCCCATTTCTCTTTCACCCAAATCCAGATAGCTGATGTTCTGAAAGAGCTGCAAAATCTGGACCCCTACAAATCAGCCGGGCTAGACAATCTGGACCCTCTCTTTCTAAAATTATTTGCCGAAATTGTTGCAACCCCTATTACTAGCCTGTTCAACCTCTCTTTCGTATCATCTAAGATCCCCAAAGATTGGAAAGCTGCCACGGTTATCCACCTCTTCAAAGGGGGAGACACTCTAGACTCAAACTGCTACAGACCTATATCTATCCTACCATGCCTTTCTAAGGTCTTCGAAAGCCAAGTTAACAAACAGATCACCAACCATTTCGAATCCCACCGTACATTCTCCGCTATGCAATCTGGTTTCCGAGCTGTTCATGGGTGCACCTTAGCCACGCTCAAGGTCCTAAACGATACCATAACTGCCATCGATAAGAGACAATACTGTGCAGCTGTATTCATTTACCTGGCCAAGGCTTTCGACTCTGTCAATCACCACATTCTTATTGGCAGACTCAACAGCCTTGGTTTCTCAAATGACTGCCTCACCTGGTTTACCAACTACTTCTCTGATAGAGTTCAGTGTGTCAAATCGAAGGGCCTGTTGTCCGGACGTCTGGCAGTCTCTATGGGTGTGCCACAGGGTTCAATTCTCGGGCCAATTCTCTTCTCTGTATATATCAATGATGTCGCTCTTGCTGCTGGTGATTCTCTGATCCACCTCTACGCAGATGACACTATTCTGTATACTTCTGGCCCTTCTTTGGACACTGTGCTAACTAAACTCCAGACGAGCTCCAATGCCATACAACTCTCCTTCCGTGGCCTCCAACTGCTCTGAAATGCAAGTAAAACTAAATGCATGCTCTTCAAACGATCGCTGCCCGCACCTGCCCGCCTGTCCAGTATCACTACTCTGGACGGTTCTAACTTAGAGTATGTGGACAGCTACAAATACCTAGGTGTCTGGTTAGACGGTAAACTCTCCTTCCAGACCCACGTTAAGCATCTCCAAAATTAAATCTAGAATCAGCTTCCTATTTTGCAACAAAGCATCCTTCACTCATGCTGCCAAACATACCCTCATAAAACTGACTATCCTACCGATCCTCGACTTCGGCGATGTGATTTACAAAATAACCTCCAATACTCTACTCAACAAATTGGATGCAGTCTATCACATTGCCATCCGATTTGTCACCAAAGCGCCATATACTACCCACCACTACGACCTGTACGCTCTCGTTGGCTGGCCCTCACTTCATACTCGTCGCCAAACCCACTGGCTCCAGGTCATCTACAAGTCTTTGCTAGGTAAAGCCCCGCCTTATCTCAGTTCACTGGTCACCATAGCAACACCCACCCACAGCACGCGCTCCAGCAGGTATATTTCTCAGGTCACCCCCAAAGCCAATTCCCCATACTGTATTTATTTATTTATTTTGCTCCTTTGCACCCCAGTATCTCTACTTGCACATTCATCTTCTGCACATTTATCACTCCAGTGTTTAATTGCTATATCGTAATTACCTCGCCACTATGGGCTATTTATTGCCTTACCTCTCTTATCTTACCTCATTTGCACACACTGTATATATACTTTTTTCTACTTTATTATTGACTGTACTGTATGTTTGTTTATTCAATGTGGAACTCTGTGTTGTTGCATGTGTCGAACTGCTTTGCTTTATCTTGGCCAGGTCGCAGTTGTAAATGAGAACTTGTTCTCAACTAGCCTACCTGGTTAAATAAAGGTGCAATAAAAAAATCAACTGAAGAACTCAGTGACTTTCAACATGGCGCAGTCATAGGATGCCACCTTTCCAACAAGTCAGTTCGCCCTGCTGAAGCTGCCCTATGTCAACTATAAGTACTGTTATTGTGAAGTGGAAACATCTAGGAGCAACAACGGCTCAGCCGCGAAGTGGTAGGCTGCACGAGCTCACAGAATGGGAGCTTTCAGTTGCCACCAGGTGCTGAGGTCCGTAGTGCATAAAACTAATCTGTCCTCAGTTGCAACACTCACTACAGAGTTCCAAACTGCCTCTGGAAGCACAAGAACTGTTTGTCTGGAGCTTCATGAAATGGGTTTCCATGGCCGAGCAGCCGCACGCACACAAGGCTAAGATGAGCAATACCAAGCTTCGGCTGGAGTGATGTAAAGCTTGCCGCCATTGGACTCTGCAGCAGTGAAAACGTATTCTCTGGAGAGATTAATCCCGCTTCACCATCTGGCAGTTCGACGGACAAATGTGGGTTTGGCGGATACCAGGAGAACGCTACCTGCCCCAATGTCTAGTGTCAACTGTAAAGTTTGGTGGAAGAGTAATAATGGTCTGGGGCTGTTTTTCATGGTTTTCTAGGCCCCTTAATTCCAGTGAAGGGAAATCTTAACGTTACAAAGCAAGTCCAAACAGAAATAACTTGACTGGCCTGCACAGAGCCCTGACCTGAACCCTATCAAACACCTTTGGGATGAATTTTAACGCCGACTGCGAGCAAAGGCCTAATCACCTAACATCAGTGTCCGACCTCATTAATGCTCTTGTGGCTGAATGGAAGCAAGTCCCTGCAGCAATGTTCCAACATCTAGTGGAACGCCTTCCCAGAAGAGTGGAGGCTGTTGTAGCAGCAAAAGGGGACAAACTCCATATAAATGACCATGATTTTGGAATTAGATGTTCAACGAGCAGGTGTCCACATACTTTTGGTCATGTAGTGTATTTGGAATACTGTGATCCCTTTCAAGGACCTTTCCAGTATCCAGTAAGATGTGCACTGCAGCCAATTAATGGGGTAGCTTCGACCCACATCGCAGTACAACCCTCACTCTCACAAACCTCCCAGGGGGCAGCCAAGGTTGTGTTATGTGTGCATCCTGCATTAATATCTGAATGTGTGTTTGCTGCCTTGAACTCAGATTCCAAACAGCCAATGGCGTGGGCACTATTGTCCTTCTACTCTAAATCCACCCCAGAAACCGTGCCTTATCCTTTTATACATGGCCCTGGGTCTGTATGCATGGGAATCAAAATACTATCATATTCTCGCAAAGGAACCCAACTGGGTCAGTAAGAATATTGAGCATATGGATGGAAGAGATATCTGTTTAGTGAACTCGTGAAAAGGTATAGTGTTACTGTAGGTCTAGATCAAGTTCAATCATAAATCTGCTCTGCTACCCAAGTACCCAGCCAACCGTTGCCCATGCCCTCTCGGGCTCTCTGAATTTAGCCTGTGCCAATCTGGCCTGGAGGTTTTAGTCCACCCATACGGTGTCTCTCAGTCTTTCAACACACTGTTAGTTGACATGCTCCCCTCTGATTAAGGCACGCGTTAGCACAGCTATGCTGACAATGTTGCACCAGAACTAATAGAATCGCAGTGGCTCATATATAGCCTGGCACCAGACTGAATTGTGCTTTGAGAAATGAAGTCCACGATCAACAAGCCCTCAGCTCTCCTCTCCATTACCACACCCTTACACTCTTCATAGAACATCAGAGCCAATGCTCCAGGAAAGGATTGCAGGTTGTGAAAAAACTGAGTGATAAAGAGACCAATGTTACTGTGGTAGTGACTTGCATAAAATACTCTAATTTCAGGGAGTGTGCATCATCTTTGCTTGAGTGGTAATAATCCTACTTCACTGCCCACTGGCTGTTTATATCTGTGGGACCCACCACTGTGCTGGGACTTTCAGTCCCACCAGCAACAACCAGGCTGTTTATTCTCCTCATTCAAAGAGATGCTTTGAAGTGAATCAGTTTCGGATACAAAAAAATACGTTATTTATAATTCAAAACAATACGTGATTTATAATTCAGATGAATGACCTCAATGACTTGTTATGAGTCATATTGAATCTATTTAACAAAACTGAATCTGATTTTAGAGAGATTCCCTTGGCAATGCTGTATCCATCGCCGCCCCCTCACTGACTTAAAGAGGTATATAGAAGCGAGTTTTGTGTGTAAATGTAATGTTTAGCCAAGTCTCCCATATTCCTCCACAGTCTTCAAAACCAGAGGCCTTCCCCCACTCACACAGACTCCAGACCCAACAGGCAACCAACCGGCCCTATTTACAGGTGAGCCTTTACTCACAGGTGACCCCTGACCTGCGGAGCATTTGAGCACCTGCAGACCCACTCTTTCAATCCTGTATATTTTTGTCTGTGCTATGCCCTCCCCTTTCACTCCACCAAAACTCATTACCCTAGCTAGGCTCTTGCTACTGGAGGGCACTGGAGTACACAGAATATATGGAGCAACTACCTCGTAACCACTCCCAAGGGATAAAATCATGGTGCTGCTCACTGTCAGACCTGGATGTGTTTAAGAACACAGAGTAGTAGTCTAGTCAGCTTGAATCCAGTTGTGCATAAGCATGATACTCTATTTGCATCCATGTGCTTGTTATGGCAGGTGCTTGGACCTATATTTAGCCTGTGTCTCTATGCGTCAAGACCAAGTTGGCCACTACTGCAGCAGCCTGTGTCTCAATGCGTCATGAACAAGTTGGCCGCTACTGCAGCAGCCTGTGTCTCAATGCGTCATGACCAAGTTGGCCGCTACTGCAGCAGCCTGTGTCTCAATGCGTCATGACCAAGTTGGCAGCTACTGCAACAGCCTGTCTCTATGTGTCATGACCAAGTTGGCAGCTACTGCAGCAGCCTGTGTCTCTATCCGTCATGACCAAGTTGGCAGCTACTGCAGCAGCCTGTCTCTATGCGTCATGAACAAGTTGGCAGCTACTGCAGCAGCCTGTGTCTCAATGCGTCATGACCAAGTTGGCCGCTACTGCAGCAGCCTGTGTCTCAATGCGTCATGACCAAGTTGGCCGCTACTGCAGCAGCCTGTGTCTCAATGCGTCATGACCAAGTTGGCAGCTACTGCAACAGCCTGTCTCTATGCGTCATGACCAAGTTGGCAGCTACTGCAGCAGCCTGTGTCTCTATGCGTCATGACCAAGTTGGCAGCTACTGCAGCAGCCTGTCTCTATGCGTCATAAACAAGTTGGCAGCTACTGCAGCAGCCTGTGTCTCAATGCGTCATGACCAAGTTGGCAGCTACTGCAGCAGCCTGTGTCTCAATGCGTCATGACCAAGTTGGCCGCTACTGCAGCAGCCTGTGTCTCAATGCGTCATGACCAAGTTGGCAGCTACTGCAGCAGCCTGTGTCTCTATGCGTCATGACCAAGTTGGCAGCTACTGCAGCAGCCTGTCTCTATGCGTCATGACCAAGTTGGCAGCTACTGCAGCAGCCTGTCTCTATGCGTCATGACCAAGTTGGCAGCTACTGCAGCAGCCTGTGTCTCAATGCGTCATGACCAAGTTGGCCGCTACTGCAGCAGCCTGTGTCTCAATGCGTCATGACCAAGTTGGCCGCTACTGCAGCAGCCTGTGTCTCAATGCGTCATGACCAAGTTGGCAGCTACTGCAACAGCCTGTCTCTATGCGTCATGACCAAGTTGGCAGCTACTGCAGCAGCCTGTGTCTTTATGCGTCATGACCAAGTTGGCAGCTACTGCAGCAGCCTGTGTCTCAATGCGTCATGACCAAGTTGGCCGCTACTGCAGCAGCCTGTGCACGTGTGATTAAATATCACCGCTATGTAAAGATTAGGGTGCACTTTTCAACCTGTTGTTTTGGGCTGCTGTACTTGCTGTAACCAAAGCAAAGGGATATATGACTACCGGTTCCAATTTACAATAACTGTCTATCATAACATCAATGTATTTACATTATTCATACAGGCTGATACAGTCATTACCGTGTAGGAAGTCATTAAATATGTTACCGGCATGCATCATTTTTATGATTTTCTGATTAAACTCATGATCTCTGCCCTTGTTGCAGTCTAGGTTAGAGGTCTCCTTTCCCCATCATTAGCTTGGCTATGCCTGCAAGGCAGCCAGTGACACATGTAAACCTGCTCCTACAGCAAGCAGGATGTCAGCTAGAGAAAGGCCTGCTCCAGTTCAGCTCCCCCACAGCAGCAGATAGTGCTGACGCGGTCTGTCAGGGCCCAGTCTCCAATGTTTTGTCCCTGACTCACTCTCACCCTGCTCAGTAATTCCACCCTCAACCCTGGGGGTCCTGGTTACCTGAGCCACCACATTTAAAATGGCCAGAGCAGATCTCTCCCTCTATCCCTCCCTTTATTTTTGCTCCAACTCCCTCTCCCCTCCAAACCTTGGCCATAGAGTATGTGATCACATAGTCTCTTCCCACAGCCGCTGTAATTCTGACACCGCTGGGGTTAGAGCGCCATGAGTCTGGCAAGCAAGACTCGTTACAACGATACAATATGTTATTGCACTTTTACTGTTTTCATCTGCATGTTTCAAAAAAAACTTCCTTTATTTGAACCTTTTTCTCTCTCCTGTAGAAGTTTAACTCGGAGGGGACCTTGCCCCATCTGGAGCCCCCAGTGATACAGGTGGTTGTCAGCAATGCCAAACTCCACCACCAGCAGTCCGATAGCATCCTGCCCCACATCGTCAACAAGGGGGTGCAGAGCAACTACCAGACACACCAGGTGAGGCTACATTTCACACTGTGTCACACTATACTGTTGGCCTCCAACAGTAGATCACTTGACTCCAGTTGTCAATTGTAAATGCACATGTAAATAATAAGTCCTTGATAGTTTATACATCTTCAGATGAACCCTCTGAGCCCCAGAGGGAACAGCTCATAACAACAGAGCAAATGAAATGGCATCAAACACATGGAAACCATGTGTTTTATGTATTTGATACCATTCCACTGATTCCGCTCCAGCCGTTACCACGAGGCGGTTCTCCCCAATTAAGGTGCCACCAGCCTCCTGTGCTCTGAGCTGTATCTGACATGTATCGCTCCCAGCAATGTAAAAGGAATTGAGACCCGTTTCATCAGGGTTAGGCTAAGTGATAGTGCCAAAGTGTTGTGAGAACAGATCAGCTGACCTCTTCTGTCCTTTTGTGATTGGCAGGATGAGAGATCAAATCCGTCCTCCCAGTTCCCCATGCGGTTCGGCTCCTCCGTGGAGAACCTGTCTGACTCTATCACCACCAAGGGCCTCAGCAACAAGCTGGAGGAGAAGAAGCTTTATGAGGGACAGAGGCTGCCCATGTCTCCCACAGAGGCACTGAGGCACTTCCAGGGGCGTCTGACAGAGTTTGAGCAGGAGGAGATCATGGACTACTCAGAGATCTGGTTCCTGGGTCTGGAGACCAAGAAGTTTGAGGGCTCTCACGGGATTCCTCAGAACGCAGGCTACGACGACGAGCACGGCAGTTACAACAAGGTAACATTTCAACAAGGATTTGAATACATGTTTCTCATAAGCATGAGTTTATTTTCTATGATTGTGTTTTGTGTATTGATGTGAATATTGATGTGTAAATTGATGTGTACAGTATATTGATGTGTTTGATGTCTATTGATGTATATACATGGCCCATATGTGAAAGCGATCTTGGTCTCAGCATGACTCCCTGTCAAAATAAAGGTTAAATAAAAAATGCATAAATATTATTGTGGTTCCTTAAGGTAAGGAGGAGTATTTTTGTTTATTTGCAAGACATTATGCTGTGAGCTCTCTCTCAACTTCAAGGTAAACGTCTTTGAATTGACATTAAGGCACAAGAATAGCAGTCCAATGCACTGTGAGGATTGTTTAGACTCATGACCAGAACTAGTGTTTGGCACTGGAAGTAGTAGGGAAAATGTTCCTTATGTAGTCATTACAAACAATCATCATTAAAGGATGTCATTCTACTGTATCATGAACTACTAATTAAGAACATACATACAATGAAGCTCTTGTATTTAAAAAATATTGTCCAACATACCATACACACACACAGTACACCAAAAACATCCTATTGAATGTGCTGTCTGTCCCGTATCCAGGTTCTACACGACCACATTGGCTTCCGCTTTGAGGTGTTGGAGGTAATTGGGAAGGGATCCTTTGGACAGGTCCTGAAATGTCTGGACCACAAGACCCAAGAACTGGTTGCCATCAAGGTCATTCGCAACAAGAAAAGGTAGAAACAAAACATTTGGCTTTTGAATGTGCATCCAGTGCTCAAAGACTCTGAAACTGACCTTCTTGTGTGAGGTCATTAAACATGGATCTCTTCGTGACCTTTTCACGGGGAGGTCCAAAGGGGTCTCCTTGCTATTGCTTCTCTCAGGTGATCCAAAGCTCTGTGTCAATAGAACTCCCCCTTCTCCTCTTTGACTTTAATTGATGCAGATGTCATCAGTGCTTACTGCCCTTCAATAATGCAGAAAACAAAATAGGCGCTGAATGCCTTAGGGCTGCCTTGGTCTCGCCACTGTGGCCAAGTCTTGAGCAAAGCCCTCTCTCAAAATTCTTGTTTCTCCTGGGAGAGGAGAGGAGCTTTTCCCTTCTTTACAGCTGTCATAATTTCTCACGTCAAAGGACATTAAAATTGGAATTGAAAAATATTGGCTGAAAGATTTTCCATGGTCACTGCAAAACTAAAGCTTGTCAGTCAAAATCTGTCACTGTGATTCATATTATATTGTTTTTGTTGGGCTTTCATACTGTTTTGAATGGTTAAATCCAGAATGGAGATATGACCTGACTAACTCTTATTGGACTTCAGGTTTCACCACCAGGCCCTAGTGGAACTGAAGATCCTGGATGCTGTGAGGAGGAAAGACAGGGAAAAGTGCCACAACGTCATCCATATGAAAGAATACTTCTACTTCCGCAACCATCTCTGCATCTCCTTCGAGCTGCTAGGGTGAGTGTAGTGTGTGTAACACTATTATAAGACAACTGGAATTAGGCTGTGATTAAAGCGATCACACACACACACACACACACACACACACACACACACACACACACACACACACACACACACACACACACACACACCAGGGCTGGGGTCAATTTGAATTGAAGGCAGTCTATTCACAAAATAAACTTGAAATGCAATTCAACATTTGAATAAAGGGGCATCTATTTGCAATGATTTTTCAATAAACGGAGAAGTAGAAGATATTTATTTCAAATGTTTTCCATTTTTTAATTTGAAATTAAAATCACTTCTTGAACTGACCCCAGCCCTGACACACACACATGCGCAAATACGATCAAAATAGTCCCGGTAGAAGATAAATTAAATCCTGAATAATGAATGTGTTACTCAAAGGTATTGAAGGTTGGGCACCTCTCCCAGGGCACAACAACAAGACTTAAGCCCTGAACTCCCCTATCACATACACAGCTCGCTTATCACTAGTCACTCCATGTGCTGCACTACTTGAGCACTACCAAGTGAGCTTCCCACCTAGAACAATCTGCTTCAAACAACCTAGCCGTAGGTTCCCTCGGAGACAAGATAGTCTTCTGGGTCATTCCACCAATTGAGTACCTTTTTAAGTGTAATTATTTCAATATGAATAGTGTAACCATATAAAAACGAGATGTTACGAACCTCGTCCTCCTCTTCTGAGGAGGAGAAGCCAGAAGGATCGGAGGACCAAAACGCAGAGTGGTAAGTGTCCACAATGTTTACTTTAAAACATAAACTGAACACTACGAAATACAAAACAATAAACGTGAAATGAATGAAACAGTCCAGCGTGGCGACAAACACTGACACGGAAGACAAACACCCACAACCCAAAACTGAAACCCAGGCTACCTAAGTTTGATTCTCAATCAGGGACAACAATTGACAACTGCCTCTGATTGAGAACCATACTAGGCCGAGCTCAAAAACCAACATAGAAAAACAAACATAGACTGCCCACCCCAACTCACGCCCTGACCATACTAAAACAAATACAAAAACAAAGGAGCTAAGGTCAGAACGTGACACAAGAGTTCAGTTCACGTAACAGGGTTGGCCTTAAAATGAGAGAGGTTTTTATTCGACCTTAAAATGAATCACTAAATCACGTGAAATAAATCATCTTCAGAATTTACATTGGCAAAGCAACAAAATAACGAGGGCTTTACAATGATGGTGAAAACTTGTAGAAATGTTGGGGTTAAGTGGGTGGTTTAAAATCTTCCTAGAGGTCACAGAGGGACATGTCAAAATGCAGAATTGTGGCACTTTAGCAAGCCTTTATTCATATAAAAAAAACAGATGTATTGAATTTTTCTTGTGGTCTATAATTAAGGGCACTTAATTTAATATATCAGGCTTTTACAATTCAATATTTGTGCACAATTTCAACCTAAAATATCGGAGGGACTAATTTAGTGGAACAACCCTTCTATACCAGTCTGGCTGACCTTTAGTAAACGTCGTAGACTGCCACCTTGCCCTGTCTAGCGTTACAGTCACCCAACCCCTTAGTTAATGCCTTGATTAGGGCCCTATCTCTATCCTCTGCCTGCTCGGGGTGTGAAGGCTCCAGTTACACTGGCCAGAGAAGTTTGGGCTTCCCATAAGTACTGAAAAATATACCAGGAATATCTCTCTTCTTAAGTCTCTCTTCTTAATGTTAAGACATTCTAGAATGTTCAGTAATCTGATATAGCATGTTCTCTTCAGTTTCTATACTAAACTGCACGGTCCTGCTAGATTCAACAGAGCCATAGCATGAAAAAAAAAACACTGAAGTGCTGCCCTCTAGAGGACTAATAAACTGTAACGTTTGAGGCCACGTGCAAGTGTGGGAAAAAGAGAAAGAAGAGAGAACTGAGACTAGTGGCAGAAAGCTGTGTTTATCGTTCTACCAGGTCTTTAAATGATTGTGTCTTTGCGTCTTCTTATAGAGTCAACCTTTATGAACTGATCAAGAAGAACAACTTCCAGGGCTTCAGTCTGGCCCTGATTCGCCGTTTCACCCACTCCCTGCTCAAGTGCCTGCAGATGCTGCATAAGGAGAAGATCATTCACTGTGACCTCAAACCGGTAAGGTTCCTCAGACATACTGTATCGGCTCTGCATAGAGTAATAACACAAATAATATTTGGCTGATGAGTCAGATATGCTAATGCACAGTACCAGTGCTCTATAAAGAAAATGAATTGGGCTGCACTTTGATTGGTTACTTGGAAAATGAGCGTTGCTTCTCTTTTTCACAAAAGGAGAACATCCTTCTGTCACAGAAAGGACAAGGAAATATCAAGGTGGTGGACTTTGGGTCCAGCTGTTATGAGCAGCAGAGAGGTGAGTGTCTCACCTGATTTAAATACCTGTTACACTTGGTATAAGTCTGATATTTAAAGCTCCAAAGCCACCGCACTCATATACAGTAGCCAAATTTGAACATAAACACTGTTCTCTCCCTCTTCTTCTCCTTGCCTGCCATTGTAGTCTACACATACATCCAGAGTCGTTTCTACCGCTCCCCAGAGGTGATTCTGGGCCACCCCTACAGCATGGCCATCGACATGTGGAGCCTGGGCTGCATCATGGCTGAGCTCTACACCGGCTTCCCGCTCTTCCCTGGGGAGAGCGAGGTGGAGCAGATCGCCTGCATCATGGAGGTACACAACCAGCCACCTGCAGACACACAGTTTTTAGCAATCCATTTATCCATCACCATTCAAGAACCTTCTGTTATTTTATTTCTTAGGTATTCGGTATGCCTCCCACTGATTTTGTGCAGACAGCATCCAGGAAAAGATTGTTTTTCGGTAAGAACTTTCTGTGGTTGGTACAGTAAAAATGTGTTTCTTTAGCTCAGATAAATAAGGTAGGCTGCGTTTAGATAGGCAGCCTAATTCTGATATTTTTTCCACTAATTGGTCTTTTGACAAATCACATCAGATCTTTTCAAATCTGATTGGTCAAAAATCCAATTAGTGAGAAGAAAAATCTGAATTGGGCTTCCTGTTTAAACGCAGCCGTATAGACGTATACAATGCAAGCAATAAAACATTTTAACAAAGGATTATGTCTAGGATTAATCAGATGAATCTCTGGGTTGTGTTTGAAGCATGAGGTTTGGTAAGTCTCTAACTGGTGTGTTTGATGACTTGTTGCAGACTCTAAAGGAAACCCCAGAAACATCACAAACAGCAAAGGGAAGAAGAGACGACCCAATTCCAAAGACCTGGCCAGTGTGTTGAAAACCAATGATCCTCTGTTCCTGGACTTCCTTCGACGCTGCCTCATGTATGTCAACACCAACACACTAGAAATCTAGCACTCAGCACAGGCTTATTACGCTATGGTGACACCGTCGTGAATAGCAGTGTTACTGTTGTCATGAGATTTCTGGTAGTTTGCTCCATCTTCTCCACCCACACTCACTGTGTATTCCTGTGCTATCTAGGTGGGATCCAACCAAACGTATGACACCAGATGAGGCGATGCAGCATGAGTGGATCCAGGAGGCCCATCTCAACAAGCTCAGGCCCAAAACACGACCCATGATGAGGAAGCCCAGTGAAAGCATGAGCAGCACAGAAAACAACTACAAGGCCACTTACCGCAAAGTAGTCACTAACAGGACAGGTAAGACCAGGCCTCTCGCTTGCTTTTTTCTCTAAAAGCAATCTTCACAATGTGTCAGATCAATTTATGGATTAAACCACATCATTTTGTATGTGTGAAACACCATGTCCTCCCATTTTACATCGCAGCTGAGAAGATTGGGTCCGATAGCAACAACAAGCTGAAGAGGGACCTCTCCGCCAAGGCAGGGGGCAAGATGGTGACCGCTGAGCGACTATGTCCCATTGGAGTGTCAGCAGAGGAGCAGTTGTGTGAGGGCGTGGCCAAGGTCAACAGGGACACCAATCACGAGGCGAGCGTGGAGAGGCCCGTGCACATCATCATCAAGCCTCAGCTAGATGTGGGCACCGACGGAGAGTGCCAGGAGTCGTCCCAGTGTCTGCCCCCTATCATGTAGCAGCACAGGCAGGCAGCACTAGGAGCTATGGACTTTAACATCCTCAAAGAGGCAAAGTGGATAATGAATACTGTGGTCATGTCTCGGGGATCTCCTTTTTTGTAACATTCCTGTGGTCTATGACACGCATTCAATACGTTTAATAAAGTCCCCTTCGCTCAGGGTTTCCCAAACTCTAAGAGGAGCATGCTTGTTTGTTTTTTGCCTTAACACTACACAGCTGATTCAGATGATCAAAGCTTGATGATTAGCTCATTAATTGAATCAGCTGTGTAGTGCTAGGGGAAAACAACCAAAACGTGCACCCCGTGGGTTCCCGGGGACCAAGTTTGGGAAACTCTGCATTTTCTACTTGTCATTGAGGAGAGCAAATATTGAGAGTTTGGCAAGCTATCCTGACTGAAACAAAGGTTATTGTTGATGTTCCATTTTACTGTATAAAAGAGGCTCAGAGACAGGATCATTTGAAGTGACAGATGTGGAATACCCTGGCACGCACGACAGTGTTACGCTTTTATGTGTCCCCTTTGTATCCAAGACCACAATCCTCAGTCCCACCTAGTGTTACCCTTTGTACATTTACTTCTTATAATGTATTATTTCTATTTTAGGTTCATCTTTTACTACTGTACTTTTTTGCGTAGATATTCCAAACCAAAGCCGCTGTGTTGTGCAATATTTTGCATGGCTGAAACAAAACAAAAAAAACGTATCTTCCTTTTAAATGGTTTTACATTCAACAAAATGGCTATTAGTTTCTGAAGGAGCGGGTGCAATAAAGGCTGAGACATTTTTGTCAATGCTGATCATTCAGCTTAGTTGTGCCCTGGAAGACAAAATGTGCTATTCAAACCTTTATGACCTGCATCTTTATTAGATTGAATAATAAGATTAGCACGATATTACATTATTATCATGGTGATTATGCGGATGATTATGAGGATTGTTTATGTACATTTATCCAGACATAGAGGGTATGCTTGTAATGGCTTGTTTTCCCTGTACATACCTGCCGTGATGGTTAATGTATATAATGCAGATAAGAATGTATGGAGTATGTTACAGGTTATTGTAAAGTGTAGACAAGGTTTTACTTGTATTGTCTATGTATGAAAAAAAGAAACATTTTGTACTCGATTATGTTTGTGTTTGGAATTGTTTTTACTATTAGACAGAGACAATCCTATTAATAGTGTGTGCCTTGCAGTATTAGAATCCTTGCACTTTACCTCTTGTATTTATCTCACCCACCAGCCGTCTGCTCTCTCTGTTGAGATGCCAGCAATTCGAGCCTGGGGACCAGGTTACCTTTGTATGTACCTGGGATAAAAGACTACGATTCTGCATGTAAAAGTAATCAGATGAGAATGATGTGATTATTGATATTGCTTGCCAGGAAATATTCAGCTAGGGAGTAGAATCATTTTGTGTTATCCCATGGCAGTTTCTATAAGTCAATGTAAAGGCAAGGAATAGAACATACACAAAATCGTTGTATTGGTGACATAATATCTTTGTAGCTGTAAGGCCAGAGTACAGTGTTTTGTGAAATGTATGCTGTCATTTCACTTGCATCTGATAAATGAACGAGCTACACAAGCATACAGGGAGAGTCACCATAATCTGTCTGTATCTCAATAGTATATACAACTAAATGAATTGACTGTGACACTTAGTCACACAAATAAAGATTGAAGAGTAACAGGGTTGAACAAGAATATAAGTGAAAAGTGAGTCGTTTTTATTTTGAAATAAAATAGTTGCTTCAACTTGTATGCCTCAGTCTTTGATCTTAATTATTCACACACAAATAACAACCAAACTGTAGGTCTTGTATAATTAGAAGACTATGCCATGTAAGCCCAGTCCATTACATATAATCATATGCTAGTTTACTTGCAGAGAAATAACAGCGTAATTGCTGACCAAAGGGCCTGTGCCTCGTGCGTGAGCTTTGCAAAATAAATGTAAACATACATATCCTTGTTCAATCCTGTTACTCTTCAATCTTTATTTGTGTGACTAAGTGTCACAGTCCCATGTTTCATGAGCTGAAATAAAAGATCCCAGAAATGTTCCATATGCATAAAAAGCTTATTTCTCTCAAATGTTGTGCATAAATGTGTTTACATCCCTGTTAGTGAGCATTTCTCCTTTGAATCCATCCACCTGACAGGTGTGGATTATCAAGAAGCTGATCAAACAGCATGACCGTTACACAGGTGCACCTTGTGCGGGGGACAATAAAAGGCCCCTCTAAAATGTGCAGTTTTGTCACACAAAACAATGCCACAGCTGTCTCAAGTTTTGAGCGAGCGTGCAATTGGTATGCTGACTGCAGGAATGTCCACCAGGTAATTTACAGTTAATTTAATGTTAATTTCTCTACCATAAACCACCTCCAACTTCGTTTTAGAGAATAAGGCAGTATGTCCAACCAGCCTCACAACTGCAGATCACATGTATGGTGTCGTGTGGGCGAGCGGTTTGCTGATGTCAACGTTGTGAACAAAGTGCCCCATGGTGGAGGTGGGGTTATGTTATGGGCAGGCATAAACTACGGACAGCGAACACAATTGCAATTTATCGATGGTCATTTGAATTCACAGAACTACCGTGACGAGTACCTGAGGCCCATTGTGAGGCCTATTTCTTTTAAGGTATCTATGACGAACAGATACATATCTGTATTCCCAGTCATGTGAAATCCATATATTAGGGCTGAATGAATTTATTTCAATTGACTGATTTCCTTATATGAACTGTAACTCAGAAAAATCTTTGAAATTGTTGCATTATGCGTTTATATTTCTGTTCAGTATACATGTTCAATCATTTTGTCCAAACTGCTCACGAGGGTCTGCGTAGCCAGGCACAAGAACTTGTTCTATTTTATATAATTGACTAGCTGCAAGTCCCGCCTCTCCCATCTACTCATTGGTTATTTATGAGCATATACCCACATGGGTGATTGAAAGATGAACAAGTTTTGACATTGAGAAAGCTTACGATACCATATGGAGGGAAGGGTTGTTGGTCAAGTTGAGTACATTAGGCATTGGGGGATGTCTGTATAACTGTATCATGGACTTCCTGTTCGATCAGGTGAGACGGGGTGTGGAGATATATATAGATAATTGGTTTATTTGTTTTTAAGGATATATACAGATGTTTGAAAGAATCTGGTCAGTGGTAGTGTGGGCGCAGGGGTGTATATCCCAGGTTTCAATGTTAGAGTAGGTAAGAGGTGCAAGCAGATCTGTGTGATGAGTGTTTACTGGAGGAAACGGTGGAGTATGTGTTGATATTTTGTGAACTGCATGATGTAGATAGGGAGAGATTGTGTGAAAGGGTTCGACAGACCGGATGGGGTTGGGGTTTGGGTGGTGTAGTGGGGGGAGGAAAGGAGAGGGAAGTGGTGTCTAGGGCTCTATTTCCCTTTCTTAGAGGAACAGGACTAATGAAGAGAATGTAATGTAGGTAGGCAGTGACTGGCATCACATTCCAGTACAATAGATGGCGGTGTATTTCCCTTAAATGGTGGATGCGATCCGCCAACCAAATCTCAAATAAGAAGAAGATGAATGAGGTCCACACTTTAGTCCAGTTGGTGGCTGTAATGCACTTTAAAGTTGGTTGCCAACCTCCATATAAAATCAACAGTAGAAGAATGAATGAGGCGAGAATAATCAAAGAACTATCTAGGTTTCCCCTTTTATCTATGGATGAATTGTCGGGGTAAAGAACACATGATTTTGTTTTAATCAAAATAGGTCAAAATCTTTCAAAGATCCAGCAAAAAAAAGATCTTATCCATTTCAGGTAAAATAACCCAATGTTTATCTCCCAGGACAAATGAGCTAACAGCAGCATGCTAGCTAAACGTCCATGAAAGTTATGTTCATATGTGTTATGACCTCCCCAAATTAATATAGTTCCCAGTTGGTTTTGCTATTTTCACCTGGGTGTCATGAATGTGACACCCATGAGACAGCCTATAGGGAGGAGGTCAGAGAACTGGCAATGTGGTGCCAGGACAACAACGTCTCCCTCAATGTGAGCAAGAGAAAGGAGCTGATTGTGGACTACAGGAAAAGGTTGGGCCGAACAGGGCCACTATTAACATCAACAGGGCTGTAGTGGAGCCGGTCGAGAGTTTTAAGTTTCTTGGTGTCCACATCACCAATGATCTATCATGGTCCAAACACACCAAGACAGTTGTGAAGTGGGCACAACAAAACCTTTTCCCCCTCAGGAGACTGAACAGATTTGGCATGGGTCCCCAGATCCTCAAAAAGTTCTACAGTTGCACCATCGAGAGCATCCTGACCGGTTGCATCACCACCTGGAATGGCAACTGCTCGGCATCTGACTGTAAGGCACAACAGACGGTTGTGCGTATGGACCAGTACATCACTGGGCCAAGCTACCTGCCATCCAGGACCTATATAATAGGCCGTGTCAGAAGAAAGCAAATAAAATTGTCAGAGACTCCAGTCATCCAAGTTATAGACTGTTTTCTCTGCTCCCGCACGGCAAGCGGTACAAGAGTGCCAAGTCTAGGACCAAAAGGCTCCTAGACAGCTTCTACCCCCAAGCCATAAGACTGAAGAACAATTAATCAAATGGCCACCCGGACTATTTACATTGACCCCTCCAAGTAGCTTTTACACTGCTGCTACTCACTGTTTATTATCTATGCATATTCACTTCACCCCTACCTACAGGTACAAATGACCTCTAACCTGTACCCCTACACCCCGACTCGGTACCTGTACCCCCTGTATATAGCCTCATTATTGTTATATTATTGTGTTACTTTTTATAATTTTTTTACTTTAGTTAATTTGTTAAATATTTTCTTCTTGAACTGCAAAGTTTGTTAAGGGCTTGTATGTAAGTAAGCATTTCATGGTAAGGTCTACACTTGTTGTATTCTGCACTTGTGACAAATAAAGTTTGATTTGATTTAAAGTATTTTTACTTCACACTACTGCAACATGGAACTCTATTCAACATCAAGTAAGTCATGCAAGCAGTAAGTCAGATAAAAATAAACCTTATGGAACAGCGGAGACTGTGCAGCAACACACACATACACAGACGCACATACACATACACACATACACATGGATTTTGTGTTTGAGAGTAGTGGCCTGAGCGCACATACTTATAGGAAAATTCCACCCCAAAACTATATTTTGGTATTCGTTTCATTAGTCTATTATTGACATAGTCCCAGGATGTTTTGTTTGTTAGCCATCAAGATATTTAACTTTCAAAATACAGAAATATGAAATGTAACGTTTTAATTGTTGGCAGCAGCTAATGGGGATTCATAATAAATACAACAGGCAATGGGTCCCAAAGGGCACCCTATTCCCCTCTATAATGCGTGACTTTTGACCTGAGCCCTGGTCAGCTGGAAATATGGTTTTTCATAAAGATGTCATGGTAAGTAATGGAATGCAAGTTTATGTCTGTGTGGGGTCAGTGACTTGAGGGGGAGAAAGAACCAGTGTAGGAAACAACAGGCTAGTTAGTAGCAGTCCAAGAGCCTCAGGCACACCTGTTTGACCTAGCTGTGATACTGTACGCCTTCTTATGTTACTTTTCTGAGTCAATTCAGGTATCATTAAATGTCCTGTTTATTATTTGTTTTATATTAAGAAACACAATTTATTTCGGTCTCTAGTTCAGTAAAATAAATAACTTTGTTCCGGTCACAAGATAATTCAGATAAATGCGGTAAACATCGCCACACTTAGGCAGAAAACGGAATGTTCTATGCTCAGCCAGGCCCATCGTTTCAATGAAACACAATTAAATGATATCTCTATTTTAGCAAATGTAGGTAGTTTTGTCGTGATCACAAGAAAATTCCATTAATTCCGGTAAAGAATCCCAAAAGTCAGACAGACAAATCTGATTGTTCTATCATAAAATTAGAACAATTAGTTTCCCTGGCTCATATGGCTTCTACTTAGAAATACTATATGAGTAAATTAATAGATGACATTTACTGCTATAAAACTGTCTCCATTTTATCGCGTAATTTACACAGACGCACCGCGGACTTTATTGGGAAAAGACGTTCCATGGTCTGTTTTGTCAACGGGCTCTATGTATTGTAAAACTTGTGGTAACCAGATGATCCCAATAATTTAGGTAGCCTAGTAAGCGATGCTCGGGGACTCGTTGTTTCCCTGTTTACTAGTCAAAATATATTTTACTTATTAAATCAAAGACGAATTTAACTGCAACACACTGGTCTCAAATATATTAGCAAAACTAGGCTACACAGAACCATGGCGGACCCACTGTAAAATGAGAGGCATTTCATCATATTAAAACGTGTACCAGTCCTTAGACTTAGATTTTTGTGCATTCGGTATTTGTTGTGGAATGTTTAGATAATACTTGTTAGATATTGCTGCACTGCCGGACATAGAAGCACAAGCATTTCGCTACATCCGCAATAACATCTGCTAAACACCTATATGTGACCAAACGATTTGATTTGATTTGAACGTGCCTAGCTCTGCCCACTGGGGCGTGGCTTACGGAAAGCTCGTATCGATTCTACCGGATCAAGTTATATCATCATCACACCGGTTTATTTTTTATTTAATTTATTAATATTACACCATATTTGACGACAGGCTAATTTCCATAGCATTATTAATTGGAATACTAGTCATTTAATAGGATCACTATGATATTTTCCATCTTCAGCCACTGGCTGGCTGGTAACGTTTCAAAACAGTGATTACATTATAGCAAATGACCGGCAGTTACATTGTCAACACGTGAATCATACAATGTTCAAACAAACATAAAACAAGGTACCTGTACAAACAAGATACATACCTACATGCCGAAATCTATTAACTCCACGAAAAACGCAGAATTGAATTTTTCGGTTGATTTGTTTTTGACCGGTCTGTCATACCGTAGCAAGAAACATGGCGGCTGCTGTGCTCATTAGCCGTCCTGCGAGTGTCCTTCCCAGGTTTTCTAGTGAGTAACACCAAAACATGCCATTTTATATTATAGAAATGCACTGGTAGCTGCATTGTCGAGAGAAAGTGGGAACAATAATGTTTATCCTGAAAACATAATTGTTTTTAAGCGACATTGCAACCATCTGTGACCCTGTTTGTGCTGTGACCTAGCTAAGTTAGCTAGGTAACTAACAGGAGCCGGTTAGCAAGCTAACTATTGCCGACGAATACGACGAACTAGGTAGCGATCTGGTTTCTAGCACCATGTCATATGTAAACCAGTAAAAAGCTATGCTCCTGACAGTCCTGTATATCCATTTTGGATTGATAAAGTTATTTGCGTCACGTTAATTGGATTAACACCACGGCCAAACAGTTAGCTAGTTATCTCCCAATTTCCCCATTTAGTTAGCCAACTAGCTAACGTTACCTAGCTAGTTCGTGTAGACAGACCGTGGTTGTCAATATGCATGCCAGGTTATGTCTGTTGTTTACTGTGGTACCTATTTAGTGGACCTTCGTTGTATCCCCGTGACCAATACTAAGGTTAGTTAAAAGTAGCTTTGGGACACAACATCGGGAGTCTGTCTATTGGTTGGGCTCCCTGAGCTGTGTATCATATTCCTGTTGAGTTAGACAGCGGGCTGCCATTAAACCACGCATTTCAGGCAAGACTTCCTACCACAAAATCTACCACTGTCTACATAACAGGAATATGGTGCATTTTGGACAAAAGTTGGATTCAGACTTTTATTTGACAGCGAGGGTCACATTTCACTTTACGTCTTGTAAATAGAGTTCCTAGAGATTATACATATGCCTTTGTTGACAGGAGTTTTTTGGGGGGTGTATCCGGCTATATTCTGGTAGGGTTGTTTTCTGTCGCCACCCACCAGAAGGATTCACAACTCAGGGAGTCCAACAAATACAGACTCCTGATGTTGTGTCACAAAAGTAGTTAAAATATCTGTTTGTGGTCTCCTGAGAAGCGCAGCGGTCTAAGGCACTACATCGCATTGCTTGAGGCTACAAATCCTGGTTCAATCCCAGGCTGTGTGACAGCCCAGCATCGTCCAGGTTAGGGGAGGGTTTGGGCGGCAGGGATTTCCTTGTCTCATCGCGCTCAAGAGACTCCTTATGGCGGGCAAGCTGACTTCGGTTGCCAGCTGGACGGTGTTTCCTCTGACACATTGGTGCGGCTGTCTTCCGGGTTAAGCGAGCAGTGTGTCAAGAAGCGGCGCGGCTTGGCAGGGTCGTGTCTCGGAGAACACATGTTTCTTGACCTTCGCCTCTTCCGAGTCTGTAGGGGAGTTGCAGCGATGGGACAAGAATAACTACCAATTGGATATGACAAATTTGGGGAGGAAAAAAAGGGGTAATTTAAAAAAAAATAAGATCTGTTTGTGATCCCATGCAACATTGCTAACTAGGCCTATGTTTTTGGTTGGTTGACAATTTCTGATTTGGGCAATTTGACTACAGTGTCCTCTGCACTGCTCCCCCTGCAGGTTCCTGCTCCCCTGTGGTGCTGTCAGCCATCCCTTTGACAGTCCAGCAGAGGAAGGTCCACCATGCTGTCATCCCCAGAGGGAAAGGGGGGCGCTCCTCCTCCAGTGGGGTAGCAGCCACAGTCTTCGGAGCCACCGGCTTCCTGGGCAGATATGTTGTCAACCGCCTGGGTAAGTTTCACCATCATCTGTCCCAAAGGCTTCACATGATAACCTTTCAAATGACATAGCAGCTCCTTGGTCTTCTTTTACTTATGTCTTATGTTTCTGTGATTGTGAGGGAGGCCTTCATTTGTTTGGTAATGTGCTAATCCTTTTTGCAGACACTGTAGTGACTGCATACAAGGATTTCCTATGGAGCAGTTATGTGTTTGTTGACCTGTCTAGTGGTTTTGCAGGTCGTATGGGTTCTCAGATTGTGATTCCTCACCGGTGTGACCAGTATGACCTCATGTACCTCAGGCCCATGGGGGATCTCGGCCAGATCATCTTTATGGTGAGAGAAATGCTATTTGTCAGGTTTGACGTCTCAAACCATTTCATTTTGAAATCCCTTCATCTCGTCATCTGTTAGCTAAGTGTTTTTTTTTCTCATGCCAAGTTATGCCACGCCTCATATGTTCCCCTTCATCTTACTTTGTTTCAGGAGTGGGATGCCAGGAACAAGGATTCTATCAGAGAGGCGTTGGTGCACTCCAATGTGGTTATCAACTTAGTGGGACGAGAGTGGGAGACGAAGTATGGCCCAACTGACTAAACACAGAACATTATTTTAGAGAAATACATTGTTCCTAAAAAGAACCCACTGGTGGTTAACATTCACATAAATAGTTGCTCCATCAATATATGAATCTCCCTACTTTTAACTACACCAGTGAGGCTTGACTTACTCCTTAGTGGAGCAAAGGACCTCAACAGTGCTACACTTATTTTACAGCTTTCTGGAAAATGTTTGATGTACTTGGCTGTACTCAGTGTTATGTTCTTCCTCTTTCTGTGTATAAAGGAACTATCCCTTTGAGGACACCTATGTGAGCATCCCTCAGCAGATCGCCAAGGCCACCAGGGAGGCAGGCATCACAAAGCTGATCCACGTATCTCACCTCAACGCTGACATCCGCAGCCCCTCCAAATACCTTAGGAACAAGGTACTGGCCAATGCAGGGCATGGTTGAACTCTTTGTGTCATTTGAACATATTTAATTGTAGCTTAATTTTAGGATTTAATTGCCTGATATGCGTAACAATTATGAATATTCAGATGGGTGAAAATCGGTAAAGCTTGACATTTGGTTTAATATGTCATGATGAAGTCATGTGTGATGTTACCTTGCAGGCAGTAGGTGAGATGGCTGTGAGAGAAGAATTCCCTGATGCAATCATCATGAAGCCCGCTGAGATGTTTGGAAGGGAAGACAGATTCTTCAACCATTTTGCCAGTGAGTTAGCAGAGCATAGAGTTAATTTCAGTGTATAAACTGTTCAAAGGTGAAATGATTTTTTGTTTGTGGCTTGTCAGAATGCTAAGCAGACAGTGTCAATATTTGTGGGATCATGTTAGCATAATTACACAGCCTTTGTTGACTGTATAGGACTGACAACTGTGGAGGGAGCTGTTTGTTGCATGGTTGAACACTTGAATTTGCAGTGTGGCCAAAGTAAAGATTTGTTTAAGGTGATCTAACAGCTCCAATTGGTCTTCATGCAATGCTATTATCGTTTAAAACAGGATGAGTTCTCAGTCGTTGTTTTGAATTTGTCCCCCCCATTGCACAGACATGCGTTGGTTTGGGAGTGCCGTGCCTCTCATCTCAATGGGAAAGAAGACCGTGAAGCAGCCTGTTCATGTGAGTGTGTCTGTCCTCATTATGTCAGCCCTGTGTACTCAACAGACTCACTCTGCTTCTGCTCTTCTCAGGTGGTGGATGTGGCAAAGGCTATCATCAACGCCATCAAAGACCCTGATGCTAATGGCAAGACATATGCACTAGTCGGGTAAGGACTTTGATATGGGCATGACTTGTGTCTGTTTTGTTAGGGATGTGTCAATTGCATTAATCAGTTCAGGGAATGAAGTAACATTCAATCCGTTGACTAGAAACTGTTCATTATCAATGAATATAAGGTAAACCTAGTATAAGTCATAAACAATTGTTCATCTCATTAATGAGTTGCTCTTTGTGTGCCATTGGTTTGTATCTTGTTCTCATCCAGGGTATGGGACTTTTCTTGAATCTAAAATAAAATAGATTGTACAATGGCAATTTCATTCTCACACATGCAGTACATTATTTTTAAAAGGTCAGTAGCAACCAACCTGTTTGCCAGCCATCTTGTTAGATTTCTCTTGTTTTTCCATCACACAGACCTAACCGTTATCTCCTTCATGATCTGGTGGAGTATGTATATGCTGTGGCACACAGGCCCTTTGTGCCCTACCCACTCCCACGCCCTCTCTATCAGTGAGTATGCACCTACTGCTGGTTCTGCATAGTAACCTCAATTAGTCTCAGAAGAAAATGTACTGTATAGGCTGTCTGATAAAGAGGTGTGCCAAGCTGTTGTTTAGTTGAGGTGGCAAGGAAGCTTGGTTGGTTTGTTTAAATGCAATCCTTTCAGATACTGTGATAAAAATGTCTTACCTTTGTCTCTGGTTTCAGTCTTGTTGCAAGTTTCTTTGCAATGAACCCATTCGAGCCTTGGACAACTCCTGACAAAGTAGATCGGGTAAGAAAAAGCAACATTGACAGCCTTGTAAGGCTTATTTTATTTTACACTAATGTCTTATGATGGATTTGTGTGATGACATGAATATGTTTGTTCTAGTTCCACACCACAGATATGAAGTATCCAGGGCTTCCTGGCTTGGAGGACCTGGGCATCGTCCCTGCCTCCGTAGAGCAGAAGGCCATTGAGGTCCTGCGTCGCCACCGCCGCTTCCGCTTCCTGGAGGCGGAGCTGGCCGACACCAAGCCGGCCAAGACGGTTAACTATTGAGTAGCTTGTCTATCAGCCCAGCACCACCACTATAGCCACAGGCTGATCCTCCTATACAACTGTGCTGTTTTCTTTTACAAATATTCTGTATATAAATAAATGAGTCTAAAACTATTTTGTTATGACTGTTTTTAGTCTTTAATGGATTCCATGGATCCATGAAAATTACTTTCATTGTGTAGCAAAAAAAACACTGTCACCCCACTTTAGCTGAGAGGTGTAGAAAAGTTCTCTACAAGCCAATATGTATCCCATGTACAGTATATTGCATTGGGGGCTATGGAGAGAGTGGAGAACAAAGTGCTAGATATGTAGGGAACTCCCCTTCCAAAACGAACTATTTGATTAGTAGTTTGACTACTGAGTATTTCTCACCCCATTTAAGCTGAGACAGAAGAGTTCTATTCAAGTTAATGTATCCCATGTACAGTCTTTTACAATGTAATCAAAAACAAAATGGTCACATGCGCCAAATAGAACAGGTGTAGACTTAACCATGAAATGCTGATGAGCCCTTTCCAAAAATGCAGTTAAAAAGTAAGAAATTTGCTAAATAGAAAAGGAAATAGGACAAAACAAGGCTATATATAAGGAGTACAAGGTAATACAGTATGTACATGTCAATAGGGGTAACAGTGACAAGGCAATCAGATTTTATAAACAGTAGCAGCAGCATGTGTGTGTGTATTGGAGTGTCAGTGTAGTATGTGTGGGCAGAGTGCAGTGAGTGTGCATAGAGCCAGTTCCCCAAAAATATTGCATTGTGGGCAGAGTGGGAAAAAAAGCAGCAGGCCACTCAAACAAAACAAATCAAATCAAATGTTTATATAGCCCTTTGTACATCAGCTGACATCTCAAAGTGCTGTACAGAAACCCAGCCTAAAACCCCAAACAGCAAGCAATGCAGGTGTAGAAGCACGGTGGTTAGGAAAAACTCCCTAGAAAGGCCAAAACCTAGAGAGGAACCAGGCTATGTGGGGTGGCCAGTCCTCTTCTGGCTGTGCCGGGTAGAGATTATAACAGAACATGGCCAAGATGTTCAAATGTTCATAAATGACCAGCATGGTCGAATAATAAAAAGGCAGAACAGTTGAAACTGGAGCAGCAGCACGGCCAGGTGGACTGGGGACAGCAAGGAGTCATCATGTCAGGTAGTCCTGGGGCATGGTCCTAGGGCTCAGGTCCTCCGAGAGAGAGAAAGAAAGAGAATTAGAGAGAGCATATGTGGCGTGGCCAGTCCTCTTCCGGCTGTGCCGGGTGGAGATTATAACAGAACATGGCCAAGAAAAGAAAAACATATTTGCTTAGTAGAGACCCTACTGAGTATTTCAAGTACCTCATGGTGAGCTATACCAGAGCTAAGTATAGCCCCCCCCTTTACTGCTGCGTTATTAGGATTGGTAGTAGTGTAGCCTTCTCTAACCAGGTTAGCAAATCATGTTTGCTTTCTTAAATACATTATCGGCCTCAAACACAATTGGATAAATCAAAGACTAGCTGGTCAGTTTATACAGTGTAAGCATGTGGTGGTCATTCCTGTTTTTTGTATGTAGTGGAATAGGACATCCTTGTGTCAAAATATGTTTACTGTGTGACATTGTTTGTAGGCAGCAGAGAATGCAGAGAAGCAGTGGAAAAAGTGGCAGCAGGAGAAGGAGAACAACAGGACAGACATCCCAAATCAGCTTCAGGGGGAGCTGCTGAGTAAGAGCCAGGAGCAGGGCATCAGTGTGCTGGGTCTACCCCACCTCAGGGCTGACAGTTGCAAGGGCCTCACAAACGAGCAGCTGCAGCACGTCATTGACTGCCATCAGCAACGGATAGAGGAGAAGAGTGTACATCTGCCACATCTATCTATCGGTCTGTCTCTTTTGCCTGTTTTGGGATGTCTGCGTTGATTAGTCAAAGATATTTTAATTTGACACCTCTAGAGGGAATGGGGTGGATAGCAACAACCATGAATGCAGACCAGGTTTTGGATCAATTCCAGTTCAATTCAGGAATGAAAATGAAATTCCAATTCTTATTTTTCCTCATCGAGAAGCATCGAATGGAATGAAACTATCTCTTCATGTTTGGTTGTGCAGGCTGAGCAGCAGAAGGAGCTCCACCATGACCAGCTCTGTGTGACCTCAGCTCCCACCGCCCTACTACTGGAGAGACGGCAGGCTCGCATCAACAAGCAGCTCCGACGCACCCTGGATAGCGCCAATGCACAGCTGTCTGAGGCCCACCATGAACAGTAAGAAGCTTTTCACATGGATTAGGTTTAGACACATGGACACACTTGTACACCTTTTGCTCTGTTTGTTGTTTTCAGTTCATTAATGTACAGTATCATTCACATGCTTGATGTCAGTCATTTTATTTTGAATTGTGAATTAAATTGAGCAGAAGAAACTGTCACCAACAGGATTAGCACAGTTAATGGACGAAACAAAGCATCAACAACAACGTACTGACCTGCCCATCAATAGATGACATACACTATCAAATGCCAAATGCATTTTTCTTCTCTTTCCAGGAAAAAGTACTTGGATAATGTGTACACTAACATCCCAGATGACAGTTATTTCTCCCAGTTCAACACCAGCAGTCGATAAAGGTTAACAGGGTCATGCTCTATTGGAGAGATACATTTATTGTCTATGGAAATAATAAATGATTTGTATCACAGCAAAAAAAAAGTATAATAGTAATAATCTGATGTTTTCTTTCAATTTACTCAATGTTTTCACTACTTACTAAATACAATCAAAAATCTTCATAGAGAATTGTGTGTCCATGTTTAAGGCTGCCTACTGTTCTACATTAATTTTTCATAATGTGTATGTGCCTAATCAGAATGCTAAAGTGTGTACCTTGTTAAAATAGGTATAATGAATGAAATGTAGCTAATTTCCAGGCTAAATCTGAAAAAGAAAAAACATGACCATGTTCTCCATTAAATCCCATAACAAAATCATGTTTGCTTTCTTAAATACATTATTGGCCTCCAACACAATTAAATAAATCAAAGACTAGCTGGTCAGTTTATACAGTGTAAGCATTTTCACACAGTGCACCTTATGCCACTATTACCATATAGAGCCTCCCTGAATTCGCAATTAAAATGCAAATACAGTCTTCCGCAACAGAAGAAAAAAAATGGTCAAATGCCTTTGTATGAAAACAAACAGTGTCCTTTTATGACTATTTGACTAGTGAATTTCACTCCTGTCAACTCTTGTCAGGGGCCTCCATTTTGTGGGAACTGACAGCACTGTGGTCTGCTGATGTTTTTACAGGAGTGTTATACAAACCAAATCCACTGGAGGGGGATATGAGCTTGTTCTCTTTTTCTTCTCAAACTTAATTTGCCAAACTGTCTGAAGCTCCGTATTCATATGAAATAATGTTTCAATAACAACTGAATCCTTTCCCTTTTCCTAATTGTGTCCATTTGTCATTTGGGAATACCATGCCAAATATCATTCCCTTCATATGGTAACACTTATGGGGCACAAGCAACAGGCTAAAGGTCTGAGGTGATGCCACTGTCACAGTCAGCGTCCAAATGACCACTCCTCTGCCCCAGGCCTCTCCCCAAGCAGGTCTCCATCGTGAGTTCTCTGAGACAAATGTTTCCTATTTTCTCTGCCACAAGGTCAAGGCTTTCTCCTTCAGCTGTGGAGACAGAGCTATACCTGGAACATAGACATAGAAAACATTTAAAGTCAGAATTCTTACTCTATCATACCATGACATAAATGGTTGCAGGTGACTAAGCTAGTCCAGGATATTCCACCAATGTTGTACGGTGCTTGGCCTCACCTGATGGAGTTCATAGCCAGTTCCTTGAGAGTTTCTATGTGAGATTTTGGGAAACCCTGCGGCCCTTCCAACACCACCCCTCTCTTCCAAGAGAACTCCTTCTCCACTGGGTGGCGCAGCAAGGAAAAGCTGTGGCTGGTGGAAGAGGGGGTTGAACAGTAGAGCATTCATATCAGTGCCTATTCATCTGCGAATGACAGTGAGGTCAATCAATGTCATCAATGTAGACAATAGTAATCACTCATCTGTGCTGAATAAAATTCATTCTCAACACAAAATACTACAAGGGATCTATTGGCTTATACTGTAATTACATGAGTTTAGACTTAGTATGAACACTTCAGTTGAAGAGTAAGGGTTCATGTGCTCACCAGTTTCTCCTGCATGGAAGTAGGGATGGTTGACTCTTCTCTCGCCTGGCAGAGACAAAGCCTCCTTGAAGTACCAGAGGGGTCTTCCACCTAATACCAGAAGAAAACATCAGACACGTTAACAACACCCTGCACAACCTATACCTATTTAGTAATAAATCTAGTAATGAAAGTAATTCATAAATGAAGTCCATATAAATCAGAATTTTTTCCCTGAAAGAGATTAGACAATTTTGAGGAGTCTTGTGATTAACGATGTACCTACATAGTCACCTGTGCCCAGTGAAGCGGACCCGAGCTCCCAGGAAGTCTGGGTGTTCTGGCACAAACTGCCTGGTCTCGCCCTGATAGGTCTTGAGGCCCCATGTCACGTGTGCTCCCATCCAGCTTGTATGTCTGTGCATCAGTAAAAAACATGTAAGAATTACACAGTGTATTTTATGTGACAATGCAGTTTGGTTACAAGTTGAAAATGATTGGTCAACTCAATCTATTCTGTGTTTGGAATGATTCTAACAACTTAGTCACAACTAAAGTCATAACATGGCTCGAACAATATACATGGATCTGTGTGTGTGTGTATTGTTCACATCTGGAAGCAATGACCTCAGCTCAGGCCCTTATAGTACGTCCTTGAATACAGTAGTGTAGGTGACTAGTCCCCAAGACAAAATGAAGGCCTGCTCAAACCTCTTTCAATTGACGTCTTGGCTGGGGTATGCAGTCTCTGGATCTTCAGTGGAGGACCAGATTAAATGAAGAGTGCATGAAATAGGAAATATGTGGGTGAAATACACAATCAATTGTGTATGTATTCCACCAGGGAGATGCTTGTGTGAGTAGACATAGTATGACCATGACATATAAATGACATAAAATACATTAATTGACCAAAAGTATGTGGACACCTGCTCGTCGAAAATCTCATTCTAAAATCATAGGCGTTAATATGGAGTTGGTCCCCCTTTTATGCAATAACAGCCTCCACTCTTCTGGGAAGGCTTTCCACTAGATGTTGGAACAATGCTATGGGGACTTTCTTCCATTCAGGCGCAAAAGGTCTGGGTTTAAGAGTCTCTTTTCCAAGCTTAAAAGGACAAACATTCATGCTGTCAATCCAGCACGACTTCTGCGGTGTTCAAAACAACTGAAAACTTGGAACTGGAGAACTAAGACTTAAGTGAGTTCAAGACAACTAGCTCCGACTGGGAAAATATGTTTTTGAACTGTCAACCAACTCGGAATTCCAAGTTGGGAACTCAGGCCTCCTTCTAGAGTGCCGACCTGAAGATCACTCATGTCATGATTCAACCTTGTTTTTTTCTGAGTTCTAAGTTGTCTTGAAAGCACCATAAAACCATAGAATGCCAGACTTTGATGACAAAGTTCGATGACAAAATTTGCCCACAAGTACCGCCGCACCACCTTCCTGTTCAAGTGAGCACAGCACAACAAGGTGAGTCCAAAAATGTCTTGTATGCTGCTGCATAAATTATGTAAAATGCCAGGGAGATATGTACACTGTAGCTAAGTAATAGATAAGTGTATGTTGTGTAGTAGGCTGTTAGTAGCCCATGTGCCTCACCCTAAAATATGGTCCCTTTCATACCGTTGAAGTCGGAAGTTTACATACACCTTAGCCAAATACATTTAAACTCAGGTTTTCCCTATTCCTGACATTTAATCCTAGTACAAATTCTCTGTCTTAGGTCAGTTAGTATCACCACTTTATTTTAAGAATGTGAAATGTCAGAATAATAGTAGAGAATTATTTATTTCAGCTTTTATTTCTTTCATCACATTCCCAGTGGGCCAGATGTTTACATACACTCAATTAGTATTTGGTAGCATTGCTTATAAATGGCTTAACTTGGGTCAAACGTTTCGGGTAGCCTTCCACAAGCTTCCCACAATAAGTTGGGTGAATTTTGGCCCATTCCTCCTGACAGAGCTGGTGTAACTGAGTCAGGTTTGTAGTCCTCCTTGCTCGCACACGCTTTTTCAGTTCTGCCCACATTTTCTATAGGATTGAGGTCAGGGCTTTGTGACGGCCACTCCAATACCTTGACTTTGTTGTCCTTAAGCCATTTTGCCACAACTTTGGAAGTATGCTTGGGGTCATTGTCCATTTGGAAGACCCATTTGCGACCAAGCTGCAACTTCCTGACTGATGTCTTGAGGATGTTGCTTCAAAATATCCACATAATTTTTCTCCCTCATGATGCCATCTATTTTGTGACGTGCACCAGTCCCTCCTGCAGCAAAGCACTCCCACAACATGATGCTGCCACCCCTGTGCTTCACAGTTGGGATGGTGTCTTCAGCTTGCAAGCCTCCCCCTTTTTCCTCCAAACATAACGTTCATGTTCATTATGGCCAAACCGTTGTTTTTTTGTTTCATCAGACCAGAGGACATTTCTGCAAAAAGTACAATCTTTGTCTCCATGTGCAGTTGCAAACTGTAGTCTGGATTTTTTAATGGCGGTTTTTGATCAGTGCCTTCTTCCTTGCTGAGCGGCCTTTCAGGTTATGTCGATATAGGACTCGTTTTACTGTGGATATAGATATTTTTGTACCCGTTTCCTCCAGCATCTTCACAAGGTCCTTTGCTGTTGTTCTGGAATTGATTTGCACTTTTCACACCAAAGTACGTTAATCTCTAGTAGACAGAACACATCTCCTTCCTGAGCGGTATGACGGCTGCGTGGTCCCATGGTGTTTATACTTGCTTTGTGTGATGTATTGTTGTCTCTACCTTCTTGCCCTTAGTGCTGTTGTCTGTGCCCAATAATGTTTGTACCATGTTTTGTGCTGCTGCCATGTTGTGTTGCTCCCATGCTGTGTTGTTGTGTTAGGTCTCTCTTTATGTAGTGTTGTCTCTTTATTTAATTTATTTGTATTTTTAATCCCAGCCCCCGTCCCTGCTGGAGGCCTTTTGGTAGGCCGTCATTGTCAATAAGAATTTGTTCTTAACTGACTTGCCTAGTTAAATAAAAGGTTAAATAAAATACAAAATAGTTTGTGGGCACCGTTTGTCACTGCTATTAATGTATTAATGTATTGTAATTAGTGTATTGTTTAGTGGCTTTGCTGGCATGAATCTAAAAAAATATTTTTTGAGTTTACCCCCACCAAGATGTACATGCCACTGCAGCATACAAGAGGAGCACAGAGGTATTGGATTTGGCTGCCAAGAGCAGAAGAGGAACCGGACTGACAGGTCCTATGAAAAGCACATGTAGCAGTGTGGCAAGTACGTCACATTCCTCACCAGCCACTCCACTCCCACAAAGGAGAAGTCATGGACATGAAGGGCTTCCCCTAAAACAGATAAGAGGTCATCGTAACCTGTGTGGCTTACAATGAAGTACATTATATACAGGTAACTGCCAAAATAAAGGAAGCACCAACATAGTGTATTAATAGGGCATTGGGCCACCACAAGCCAGAACAGTGCAACTTGGCATAGATTTGACAAGTGTCTAGAAATCTATTGGAGGGATGCGACACCATTCTTACACAAGAAATTCCATAATTTGGTGTTTTGTTGATGGAAAATGCTGTCTCAGGCGTCGCTCCAGAATCTCCCATAAGTGTTCAATTGAGTTCAAATCTGGTGACATTGTTTTCATGCTCCTCAAACCATTCAGTGACCACTCGTGCCCTGTAGATGGGGTTATCATCTTATGGGGGCATAGCCATGCTAGCCAAAATAATGGCCTGTCCAGCATTTTTATACATGACCCTAAGCATGAAGGAATGGAATTGCTTAATTCACTCAGGAACCACACCTGTGTGGAAGCACCTGCTTTCAATAAACTTTGATTCCTTCATTTACTCAAGTGTTTCCATTATTTTGTATTCCCTTATTGCTTACACCTGTCCTCTCAGATCCTCACAAATGCAAAGAGGATGGGGTGGGGGTCCATTTGAGATCAGGTGTACCTTCGGGCATCCTCTGCGGTAGGCTGTAGATGGGGCTGCACTGGATGAGGGGCTTTGCCTTGAAGGCAGGAGGGAAGTCTGAGCTCTCCATCTCCTGCTTCTTTGTGCAGCTATGCACTCAGTCACAGTAGTTCCCATGTAAGCAGCAGCCTGCCCCCTGTCTGGGAGGCCTCCTGCTGCACCAGAGACTCTGAGCCTAGGGTCAGGGCTGCACCAGCACAGGGCTGCACCAGCACAGCAAGACTGACACCACAGACACTTGGTGGCTCTCTTGCCAGCACAGCATGCTGAAGGTGTGGCCAATCAATGTTGGTCAACACTGAATAAAAAAGCTAAAAGGAGAAAGAAAAATATAGTGAAGGTAATCTAGTGCCAAAACCAGATCAACAGAGCTTGTCCACCGGGCACACACTGGTTGAATCAATGTTGTTTTCACATAATATTAATGAAATGACATTGAACCAACATAGAACAGACATTAAATTGATGTCTGCGCCCAGTGGATGTTGTTTAGTGTAGGCTTACTGCTTTGCAGAACCTTCATAACATCCACATCCTCATTATTCCTTTCTTATGCTTGCTTCCTCAGAACATTTAGTTCCTCTTGAAACAAACAAAAAGTCTCAACCAATAGCTTATTGAGGTCTAGTTCCCATTTCCCATCAAAGCTTCCTAGGAATAGTATTTAATATTTATATTTAGACGAGAGGGTCTGCAGGACCTCAGAGGCTACAAAGGTTGCATTTACATCTGAATTTGATACATACATGCTCAATTAATGAATTAAATATAGTTTTGAGCGTAATTGTAGCCAATTTCAGGCATTGTCTGTCAGTAGTCTAGTGCGCCCTGGTGGTGGATGTGGTCAAAGACAGCAGCACCATCACCAGCTGTTGGTTGTCAACAAACCGCTTTGTGATTCACAGACCTTGTGTTGTTAACTTGTGAATACGGTTAATGGCTTATGCCTAATACTTTGTTTAAGGTTATGATCAAAGTGTTAAACAAAAATACATTTTATAAATAGGTCATTCCACCAAGACGGTACGTTATGGACTTCGACATTTGTAAACTCAACAAAAAAAGAAACGTCCTCTCACTGTCAACTGCGATTATCTTCAGCAAACTTAACATGTGTAAATATTTGTATGAACAGACGATTCAACAACTGAGACATAAACTGAGCAAGTTCCACAGATGTGTGACGAACAGAAATTGAATAATGTGTCCCTGAACAAAGGGGGGGGGTCACAAAATGACAACGGGCTCAGTCCGATGATGCTGTGACACACCGCCCCAGACCATGACGGACCCTCCACCTCCAAATCGATCCCGCTCCAGAGTACAGGCCTCGGTGTAACGCTCATTCCTTTGACGATAAACCCGAATCCTACCATCACCCCTGGTGAGACAAAACCGCAACTCGTCAGTGAAGAGCACTTTTTGCCAATCCTGTCTGGTCCAACGACGGTGGGTTTGTACCCATAGGCGACGTTGTTGCCGGTGATGTCTGGTGGGGACCTGCCTTACAACAGGCCTACAAGCTCTCAGTCCAGCCTATTGCGGACAATCTGAGCACTGATGGAGGGTTTGTACGTTCCTGGTGTAACTCGGGTAGTTGTTGTTGCCATCCTATACCTGTCCCGCAGGTGTGATGTTCGGATGTACCGATCCTGTGCAGGTGTTGTTATATGTGGTCTGCCACTGCGAGGACGATCAGCTGTCTGGCCTGTCTCCCTGTAGCGCTGTCTTAGGCGTCTCATAGTACAAACATTGCAATTTATTGCTCTGGCCACATCTGCAGTCCTCATGCCTCCTTGCAGCATGCCTAAGGCATGTTCACACAGATGAGCAGGGACCCTGTGCATCTTTCTTTTGGTGTTTTCAGAGTCAGTAGAAAGGCCTCTTCAGTGTCCTAAGTTTTCATAACTGTGACCTTAATTGCCTACCGTCTCTAACGACCGTTCCACTGGTGCATGCTCATGAATTGTTTATGGTTCATTGAACAAGCATGGGAAACAGTGTTTACAATGAAGATCTGAAGTTTGGATTTTTATGAATTATCTTTGAAAGACAGGATCCTGAAAAGGGACGCTTATTTTTTTGCTGAGTTTATATTGTCCCAATTGCATGATTAAATATACAGTAGATGTATACAGTTGAAGTTTACATACACCGAGGTTGGAGTCATTAAAACTTGTTTTTCAACCACTCCACACATTTCTTGTTAACAAACTATAGTTTGGCAAGTTGGTTAGGACATCTACTTTGTTCATGACAAGTAATTTTTCCAACAATTGTTTACAGACAGATTATTTCATTTATAATTTAGTGTCACAATCACAATTCCAGTGGGTCAGAAGTTTACATAGACTAAGTTGACTGTGCCTTTAAACAGCTCGGAAAATTCCAGAAAATGGCTTTAGAAGGTTCTGATAAATTATGTCAAATAGCCTGAGTCAATTGGAGGTGTACCTGTGGATGTATTTCAAGGCCTACCTTCAAACTCAGTGCCTCTTTGCTTGACATCATGGAAAAATCAAAAGAAATCAGCCAAGACCTCAGAAAAAAATTGTAGACCTCCACAAGTCTGGTTCATCGTTGGGAGCAATTTCCAAATGCCTGAAGGTACCACGTTCATATGTACAAACAATAGTATGCAAGTATAAACACCATGGGACCATGCAGCCGTCATACCGCTCAGGAAGGAGACGCGTTCTGTCTCCTAGAGATGAATGTACTTTGGTGCAAAAAGGGCAAATCAATCCCAGAACAGCAGCAAAGGACCTGGTGAAGATGTTGGAGGAAACAGGTACAAAAATATCTATATCCACAGTACAGTCCTGTATTGACATAACCTGAAAGGCCACTCAGCAAGGAAGAAGCCACTGCTCCAAAACCACCATAAAAAAAGCCAGACTACGGTTTGCAACTGCACATGGGGACAAAGATTGTACGTTTTGGAGAAATGTCCTCTGGTCTGATGAAACAAAAATAGAACTGTTTGGCCATAATGACCATCGTTATGTTTGGAGGAAAAAGGGGATGCTTGCAAGCTGAAGAACACCATCCCAACCGTGAAGCACAGGGGTGGCAGCATGTTGTGGCGGTGCTTTGCTGCAGGAGGGACTGCTGCACGTCACAAAATAGATGGCATCATGAGGCAGGAAAAGTATGTGAATATATTGAAGCAACATCTCAAGACATCAGTCAAGAAGTTAAAGCTTGGTCACAAATGGGTCCAAATGGACAATGACCCCAAGCATACTTCCAAAGTAGTGGCAAAATGGCTTAAGGACAACCAAGTCAAGGTATTGGAGTGGCCATCACAAAGCCTTGACCTCAATCCTATAGAAAATTTGTGGGCAGAACTGAAAAAGCGTGTGCGAGCAAGGAGGCCTACAAACCTGACTCAGTTACACCAGCTCTGTCAGGAGGAATGGGCCAAAATTCACCCAACTTATTGTGGGAAGCTTGTGGAAGGCTACTCAAAACATTTGACCCAAGTTAAACAATTTATAAGCAATGCTACCAAATACTAATTGAGTGTATGTAAACGTCTGACCCACTGGGAATGTGATGAAAGAAATAAAAGCTGAAATAAATCACTAATATTATTCTGACTTTTCACATTCTTAAAATAAAGTGGTGAACCTAACTGACCTAAGAAAGGGAATTTTTACTAGGATTAAATTGCAGGAATTGTGAAAAACTGATATTAAATGTATTTGGCTAAGGTGTATGTAAACTTCCGACTTCAACTGTATGAAATACAATCTAGCCTATACTCTAACTTTGTAGGCCGCATGCAACAACATCTCCACCCCGCTGATTCTCAACACTGGGGCCCTACAAGGGTGCGTTCTGAGCCCTCTCTTGTACTCCCTGTTCACCCACGACTGCGTGGCCACGCACGCCTCCAACTCAATCGTCAAGTTTGCGGACGACACAACAGTGGTAGGCTTGATTACCAACAACGACGAAACGGCCTACAGGGAGGAGGTGAGGGGCCTCGGAGTGTGGTGTCAGGAAAATAACCTCACACTCAACGTCAACAAAACTAAGGAGATGATTGTGGACTTCAGGAAACAGCAGAGGGAACACCCCCCTATCCACATCCATGGAACAGTAGTGGAGAGGGTAGTAAGTTTTAAGTTCCTCGGCGTACACATCAGAGACAAACTGAATTGGTCCACCCACACAGACAGCATCATGAAGAAGGCGCAGCAGCGCCTCTTCAACCTCAGGAGGCTGAAGAAATTCGGCTTGTCACCAAAAGCACTCAAACTTCTACAGATGCACAATCGAGAGCATCCTGTCGGGCTGTATCACCGCCTGGTACGGCAGCTGCTCTGCCCACAACCGTAAGGCTCTCCAGAGGGTAGTGAGGTCTGCACAGCGCATCACCGGGGGCAAACTACCTGCCCTCCAGGACACCTAAACCACCCGATGTCACAGGAAGGCCATAAAGATCATCAAGGACAACAACCACCCGAGCCACTGCTTGTTCACCCCGCTGTCATCCAGAAGGCGAGGTCAGTACAGGTGCATCAAAGCTGGGACCGAGAGACTGAAAAACAGCTTCTATCTCAAGGTCATCAGACTGTTAAACAGCCACCACTAACATTGAGTGGCTGCTGCCAACACACTGACTCAACTCCAGCCACTTTAATAATGGGAAATGTAAAATATATCACTAGCCACTTTAAACAATGCTACCTAATATAATGTTTACATACCCTACATTATTCATCTCATATGTATACGTATATACTGTACTCTATATCATCGACTGCATCTTTATGTAATACATGTATCACTAGCCACTTTAACTATGCCACTTTGTTTACATACTCATCTCATATGTATATACTGTACTCAATACCATCTACTGTATCTTGCCTATGCCGCTCTGTACCATCACTCATTCATATATCTTTATGTACATATTCTTTATCCCCTTACACTTGTGTCTATAAGGTAGTAGTTTTGGAATTGTTAGCGAGATTACTTGTTGGTTATTACTGCATTGTCAGAACTAGAAGCACAAGCATTTCGCTACACTCACATTAACATCTGCTAACCATGTGTATGTGACAAATAAAATTTGATTTGATGTGTAGCACCAGAATGTTCTCTCCCTGCTTGATCGGTGTGCATAATTAATAATACAGTATAATACAGTAATACAGTTCACAATCAAAAAGATTAACCTACAGGAGCAAGTTTAATTTATTTAGCCAAGAGAGCATATAGCTAGCTACATCTGTGGGGCTTTTATGTTTTTCTATTGTGCGTAATGTGCAGTAGCCTACAGTATACCATATAGGCCCACAGTATAAGGGCACCATCATTGACTTTTTTGGGCTTGGGCTCATTAAACGTATTTAACATGTGGCTCATCAGGCTCAGGTAGCATCAGCTTGAATTTTCGATCAAAGCTCTAATCAAATTCAGACATAGGATTATGTATATACTTCATAATGCTTTAGAAGGAGACTTCTGGTTTTGGCGGGAAATACCGGGTTAACCGGGATAAAAGTGACTTATTCTCAGGATGGAACATTTGTAAAAGACCGGCAAAATGTTAAACCCTAATCCTGATTTCAGGGCAATTTACTTTAGACTGCGATGTTTAGATTTTAGCAGAAATGTTGATAGACGAATAGGATGCTCTCCAGTGACTTCACTCAATAGGCCTATATACAAGTGGATTCTCCAGTGACTTCACTCTAATAGGCCTGTGGACAACAGTATATATACTTAAAGGTCGACTTTGGGCACAGAAATGGTCCAACTCCGCCTCTCTCAATTTTCAAACAGAAATGGGTTGTCCCTTTGGTGGCTCATCGATGCTTCATTCTCGCCATGCATGCTGCAACCAACATAGTTAGCTTGTTAGCTAAGCTAGCCGCTGTAGCTAGCCAGTAACTCCTCCAGTATGTGTTAACGTAATTTCACAGGATTTGTTTTTGGATGGGAGCTGCAGAGATCGATAAGAAATGGCACTTCAGTAGCCAAATATCGTATTCAACATTTGTAATATTTTTTTATTCATCGGTTAAGCATAAAAAAACCCCCAGGTATGATCAGTTATAGCTTAAAGCTGTTCTTTGTGTTTTGGCCCAAAATTGACCTTTAACATGGACATTAGTCAACATATGCATGTATAAGAATGAAGATGAACAATAATAATGAATTTGAATAACTTCACGAAGTGACAAACTCAAACCTGTCACAGTCTCACAACGCTGTTATTGATCAAAAAGTAACAGGGTTGAGTGTGATGGGGTTGAGTTTTTTGCCTTAAAATGGCCACTGCTGCTCATGTGGTGAACAGGAGACCACATGAAATTAAGAAATAGCATACATTGTTGCAATAAAAAAATTGTTCTGATAAGTAATAGTTCTTTATTTCATGTAACAGAGTTGTCAAGCTCAACACCATGCTTCAGCGGTCGCCTATAAATATTGTTCAGTTTAAAGTTTAGGGCTACGACTGCAACGAGACCAGGCTGGGCTACGCGATGGTTTGACACGTTGGCGATTTCAATGTCACTACCAACGTAACAAAGATGTATTTAATTAACAACAATTCAAAATTGTAACAAAGTAACAGAGATCGCCTTCACACTGAACAGATGGATACATATACACGTTGTTGAACATTGCCTCAGTGCCTTAATTATTATTAGACCATGTTTCTCACCACTTATTAAGAAACCTGTCCGTGAAAGTTATGAATTGGTGCTCCTATATTGCTCTATAATAACAACTAGCTGTTTTCGGTTCTGTAGCCTATAAGTGTACCACTACCTCCTACTCACTTCCCAAAACAGCGGGTCACCCGGTCTCGCTCGTTGAGGGGGGTTGATTCACATGTCAAGTGGATGAAGCTGATGAGAGGAGACAACATGCAGTGCCACAATAGATTAATGCTTTGTGTCGCAGACGTCCTCTTGTTTTGTCTGTTTGCATTTCAATAGATGCCATTTTTTCAGTTATTTTAACGGACTGTCAGTGATACAAGGAATCAGAAATTGTGAACCAAATTAACCTTCATTTCAAAAGGTTGTTAGTGTAGGAACATGTATTTCTATGGTTATACTGAAAAAAAGAACTGCATTTTAGCAAACTAAATAATTAATGTGCCACCTTCACAAACCTGATCGACTTAATAAAGCGAGAGAAATCATTATAAAAAAAGGTCAGAGAACACCACAAACAAACCATGCCAATACAATAGGCCTTCCTGACACTTTTGGAACCAAGACCTTCATGTCACTCAAACTACACACTGTAATTTCTCGTGTGTTGTTACTTATGCTACCAGGGGTAAAAATTGGTCTGGGGCGAGATCCTGCAGCTATACTCCAAATGAGCAGCCTGGCCTCAGACTAGACGTAACATAGTAAACGTAAATATGTATGTTACCACACCAAATGTAACATAAGACAGAAGGTCACTTAAGTAAAAAAACTAAAGGACGGTGGTTGGTTGGGGTGTTGCGTTACAGACATAAGCATTTTAGCTAATTAGCAACTTTAACTACTTAATACGTTTTAGCTACTTTGCATGTTAGCTAACCCTTCCCCGAACCTTAACCCTTTAGCTAACCCATCCTCTAACCCAGCTAACGTTAGCTACCTAGCTAACCATACGACACATGTCATATTAAACGGAGTGTCTCAGATTTACGTACAGAATAATACAAAATGCTCTGAGACCAGCAGCCAGTAAGAGCCAGGTGCAGAGCCCAGTACCTTTGGTTAAGCAAATTTTGCAATATCGAATGAAAATAGCTGCGGACATTTAATTTCTCAGCCAACAACACGAGTAACCAACAGCAAAATCAGAATGGTTTACCTATTCAATTGGTCAGCTTGTCGAACTCCATGCAAGAAATATTCCCCCAGAGGCGCTTTAAAATTTGCAAGTGCCAGAGGGAGAAACATCCATGCCCAGCGACTGCACATTTCTTAACAGTTGCGGGAAAACACTTTTGAAAGCAGTTGATGGCCACTTAAAATAGCAGGGTCACTGCTTTCTATTAGCCTACTAAATGTATTTCTGTGCACCATTTTCCAATATTCAGTTGGTCATAGTCTCTCAACTAGGCTACTTTATGGTGTGCCAAGCAGGTATAGTGACCATGAACACGAGAAACATTTTTATTTCATTATGTTTGGCAGTGACTGGCCGTCTCCTGAGACTCTTTGCAAAAGGACCTGACGGTAGAAATCCGGGAGATGGTGAAGAGTCTGCTGGATTCAATTGCGGCCACTACCTCTACTGGCAACCAGGACACCGGCGCAGCCTTCAAGAAAAGCTCAACCCAGAGACCCTTCTGAAGATTGAAACCCTGGGTGCATGGTCAAAATGGCATGCCGGTGAAGAAACCAGAGATCTATTAGCAGATGACACACCTAGGCAACCACTGCCAGCCCACCCATTGCTGCGGCTACCCTACTATGCTGCTCAGCCAGTGTACTACAGCACCTGGCTGAGCTCCCCCCAGTACAAGTATGTATAGGTATACTGGAGAAGAGATTGGAGGTGGACCCTCAATGAAAACTTCACCATCAAGTACTTCATCAGGGAAAACATCCATCAAGGCACAAGCCTGGTCCGACATGGAGAAAAAAAATATAAAGCTCTGGAAAAAAAAGTGAAAAATATTGTGTATTTATTTGTTGACAGTTATAAGGTTGCAGGTCCATAAGTCCATGCCTTGCACATATGGATCCACAGTTACTGTACCTGAATAGAACACTGGAATTCTGACCATGGCTAAGAGTATCCCATTTTATTATTTGATTTAACATCGATTATAAAAGTGTACTAAAACGAGGACACTGACAAACACTTCAAGACAGAAACATCAATGCAGAAGCCAGGTCTTAGTTTTTTTCCTAATTCCATTTTCCAATTCATCAAGGCATAAACAGTTTGCATTATTTAAATAATCCAGTCAGAAGCCTTACACCTACTTTTCTGCCATACCAGTAGGCCTATCCAATAGGCTACTCCTTTACAAGAAACTGTCCTTTGATAGGCCTAAGCATATTTCAGTAACATCACCCAAGCCTCAGCTCTCCCTCCCTCCCCTACCAAAGAAAATGGAGAACAAGCAACATATTTCAATTCAGGAAAAGATATTTATTCTAAGAAATGTGCAGCATAGTAAATACTTCAGTCCATTTCCAAAATAATCTATGTCAGTCAGATGAAACATACAGGGTCTTTTTTGATGCTGCCATGCTACAGAGGTAAATGTCAACTGCTTAAAAACAAAAAAGAACAACCAAAGATAACATTTATATAAAAAAAGTCAGAATGTACAACATTTAAGAGCAAATAAATATGATTCACATTTAATCAAATCTAGATATTTTACTAGTGCAGACAAACTGGATGACAGAGTAGAAGTGGAGTGAGTGGCATACAGACTTCAATGTCTTGTGCAGACTACACATCAGCGACAACAAAGCTGCATAACAGTATGATAAGCTCACAGACCATTTACAAATGATCACACTACCTACGAGAAGTCCTCATCTAGTACTAAAAATCCCTAGCAAGTAAAACAATACATCCTTAAACAGCAGGGTTCACCAACTGGCTCGCGGGTGGTTTTATTTGGCCCCCCAAGTTTTCTGAGCAAAATTTGTTCCTAAGAATTCCCACGGATAATAGAGAAACATGTGAACGTATATAAATGTAAGCAAGGTTTGAAATTATGTTTTAGGTGAAATATGTATTTCTGGCCTTCTTGCGGTCAAATTGCAGTATACAAATGATTTGTAATTATGTTCCGGCCCACCGACCATTCGCTCAAGAAAGAAAATTGGCCTGCGGCTGAATCAAGTTGATGATCCCTGATATACAGTATCCTGGGACAAATCAAAAGTCTCACAACTTCTAGTATTTTCCTATATTCATCCCTCCTTGAGCACATTTCCTTTTAATGCCATGGGTGTCTATAATTGAGGGAACTACACTGCCATCTCTATGCTGCCTAACACCAATCCAGTAAAACCACAGGGCTCAGGTTGTCTACTCACCTCACTCTGTGGCAGGAAGGCATGCAATCTATACAGCTGGTGAGACGAGATCATATTTAAAGAGCCCTTTTCTGACGACCTCAGACATACGCCCTTTAACAACCCCCCCGGCGGTAACACAAATAACCTTACACTAAAACGTTCCATGGACGGGTCCACTAAACCTTTGTTCAGGACAGTAACATGACTTGGCACTGGAAAAATTAGACATCGTCATGACAATAGTAGTGTTAGGCCATTTGTGTGCTGGGGACTGACTCTGGTGAGTGGAGGGACTTAGTGGATGCCAGTGGACTGGCTATGAGGTAGATTCATTTGTTGCCATCACTATACCTGTGGGGCTCACAGGCGCAACATGGATATGATAAGATGGGGCAGACTTCAATCTACACAGATCAATTGTTCAAAGACAAAATCACTCACCGTGTACAGTACCAGTCAAAAGTTTGAACATACCTACTCATTCAAAAGTTTTTACCTACTCATTCAAAAGTTTTTACCTAATCATTCAAGTTTTTCTTTATATTGTAGAATAATAGTGAAGACATCAAAACTATGCAATAACATATGGAATCATGTAGTAACCAAAAAAAAGTGTTAAATCAATATATTTCTTACATGTTTAATTTTTTTTTTTAACTCGATAAGTCAGTTAAGAACAAATTCTTATTTACAATGACGGCCTACCCCAGCCAAACCCGGACGACGCTGGGCCAATTGTGCCCGCGACTCCCAATCATGACCGGATGTGATACAGCCCTGGATTTTTTGAGATCAAAGTAGCCACCCTTTGCCTTGATGAAAGCTTTTCATACTCGTGGCATTCTCCCAACCAGCTTTATGAGGTAGTCAACTGGAATGCATTTCAATTAACAAGTGTGCATTGTTAAAAGTTTGTTTGTGGAATTTCTTTCCATCTTAATGGATTTGAGTCGATTAGTTGTCTAGGGGTGGTATACATTAGCTAGCCCAAGTTCATATTATGGCAAGAACAGCTCAAATAAGCAAAGAGAAACAACAGTCCATCATTACTTTAAGACATGAAGGTCAGTCAATGCAGAAAATTAAGAACTTTGAAAGTTTCTTCAAGTGCAGTTGCAAAAACCATCAAGCGCTATGATGAAACTGGCTCTCATAAGGACCACCACAGGAAAGGAAGACCCAGAGTTAGCTCTGCTGCAGAGGACAAGTTCATTAGAGTTAACTGCACCTCAGAAATTGCAGTCCAACTAAATGCTTCAGAGTTCAAGTAAGACATCTCAACATCAACTGTTCAGAGGAGACCATGTGAAATCAGGCCTTCATGGTCAAATTGCTGCAAAGAAATCACTACTAAAGGACACTAATAAGAATATTTATTGGGCCAAGAAACACAAGCAATGGACATTAGAATGGTGGAAATCTGTCCTTTGGTCTGATGAATGAGACTTTTTCAAATTTGAGATTTTTGGTTTCAACCGAGGTGTTTTTCTGAGACACAGAGCAGGTGAACGGATGATCTCCGCATGTCTAGTTTCCACCGTGAAGCATGGTGGTGTGACGGTGGGGGTGCTTTGCTGGTGACACGGTCAGTGATTTATTTAGAATTCAAGGCACACTACCAGTGCATCCTGCAGCGACACCCCACCCCATCTGGTTTGCTCTTTGTGGGACTATCATTTTCTTTTCAACAGGACAATGACCCCACACACCTCCAGGCTGTGTAAGGGCTATTTGACCAAGGAGAGGGATGGAGTGCTGCATCGGATGACATGGCCTCCACAATCACCCGACCTCAACTCAATTGAGATGGTTTAGGATGAGTTGGACTGCAGAGTGAAGGAAAAACCAGGCAACAGGTGCTCAGCATATGTGGAAACTCCTTCAAGACTGATGGAAAAGCAATCCAGGTGAAACTGGTTGAGAGAATGGCAAGAGTGTGCAAAGCTTTCATCAAGGCAAACGGTGGCTCACTTTGAAGAATATCACATATTTGGATTTAACACTTTTTTGGATACTGCATGATTTCATAGTTTTGATTTCTTCACTATTATTCTACAATGTAGAAAATAGTAGAAATAAAGAAAACCCCTTGAATGAGTAGGTGTCCTAACTTCTGACTGGTACTGTATAGTGGCAATGACAAGAGCAACAATATTAAACAAAAAACAAACTGGAATGTCGAAAAACTCAACTATTCCAATTAGTACAAAACAGAATAGATATTTTATTTAACCCCAAACAAAGCAAACAGGTTGGCAGTGAGCAAGACCCCCCCCACTGTCACAAGAGGACCAAAAATAACACAGAATCTTGAAAAAACAATATTGGTTTATCAGTTTCTTCACATAAAATTAGGTTGATTCATTTGTCACAATTCCAGTCATATTTTCTTGTCCTTCAAAAAATTCATTAAAATACCCGTATAAAACTGTACACCCTGAGGACATATAAAAGGTTAATTGAATTGGGGAGGATGAAGCACTGACGTGAAGAAATAATCATGCATGGGTGCAATTGTGGATACAATCTTAACCGTTACGAATAGAATAATAAAACTCACCATAAAAAGGAGCTACAGTGGGACTACCATGTTAGGTGTTATTTTTCGCCAAATGTATGGAATGCAATACATGGTCCAGGTTAAATGAAATGGGCTGTAAAGATGACAAGATTAACATTAAAAAAAGACCTTAGCATACATCAATTGTTGATTCTAACTCATGTTCACTTAGTGCGTATACCAACCAGCAGGACACATGGAAGTGTGGAAAACCATCAACATAATTCCCTAGTTTGAGACAAGAGGTCAACTACAGTGAAGAGTTACAGTTGAAGTCGGAAGTTTACATACACTTATGTCGGAGTCATTAAAACTCGTTTTTCAACCACTCCACAAATTTCTTGTTAACAAACTAGTTTTGGCAAGTCAGTTAGGACATCTACTTTGTGCATGACACAAGTAATTAATCCAACAATTGTCTACATATTCCAGTGGGTCAGAAGTTACCATACACTAAGTTGACTGTGCCTTTAAACAGCGTGGAAATTTTCAGGAGATGTCATGGCTTTAGAAGCTTCTGATAGGCTAATTGACATCATTTGAGTCAATCGGAGGTGTACCTGTGGATGAATTTCAAGGCTGACCTTCAAACTCAGTGCCTCTTTGCTTGACATCATGGGAAAATCAAAAGAAAATCAGCCAAGAAAAATCAGCCAAAAAAATTGTAGACCTCAAGTCTGGTTCATCTTTGGGAGCAATTTCCAAATGCCTGAAGGTACCACGTCCATCTGTACAAACAATAGTATGCAAGTATAAACACCATGGGACCACGCAGCCGTCATAACATTCAAGAAGGAGACGCATTGTCTCCTAGAGATGAACGTACTATGGTGTGAAAAGTTCAAATCAATCGCAGAACAACAGCAAAGGACCTTGTGAAGATGCTGGAGGAAACAGGTACAAAAGTATCTATATCCACAGTAAAACGAGTCCTATAGCGACATAACCTGAAAGGCCGCTCAGCAAGGAAGAAGCCAATGCTCCAAACCCGCCATAAAAAAGCCAGACTACGGTTTGCAACTGCACATGGGGACAAAGATCCTATTTTGGAAAACATTCCTCTGGTCTGATGAATCAAAAATAGAACTGTTTGGCCATAATGACCATCGTTATGTTTGGAGGAAAAAGAGGGAGGCTTGCAAGCCAAAGAACACCATCTCAACCGTGAAGCATGGAGGTGGCAGCATCATGTTGTGGGGGTGCTTTGCTGCAGGAGGGACTGGTGCACTTCACAAAATAGATGGCATCATTAAGGAGGAAAATTATGTGGATATATTGAAGCTACATCTCAAGACAACTGTCAGGAAGTTAAAGCTTGGTCGCAAATGGGTCTTCCAAATGGACAATGACCCCAAGCATATTTCCAAAGTTGTGGCAAAATGTCTTAAGGACAACAAAGTCAAGGTATTGGAGTGGCCAGTACAAAGCCCTGACCTCAATCCTATAGAACATTTGTGAGCAGAACTGAAAAAGCTTGTGCGAGCAAGGAGGCCTACAAACCTGACTCAGTTACACCAGCTCGTCAGGAGGAATGAGCCAAAATTCACCCAACTTATTGTGGGAAGCTTGTGGAAGGCCACCTGAAATGGTTGACCCACGTTAAACAAAAGGCAATGCTACCAAATACACTCAATTAGTATGTAAACTTCTGACCAACTGGGAATGTGACGAAATAAATCAATCAATCATTCTCTACCTTGTTCTCTAACTTATTCTGACATTTCACATTATTAAAATAAAGTGGTGATCCTAACTGACCTAAGACAGGGAATTGTTACTAGGATTAAACGTCAGGAATTGTGAAAAACTGAGTTTAAATGCATTTGGCCAAGGTGTATGTAAACTTCCAACTTCGACTAATATATATAAAACAAGAACCAACGTAAAAATTCCAAGGCCACTCCAGTATGTGTAGACTATCCCTAGTGCATAGCAGAGAAGGCTCTCTGCAGGTCTATATCTATCATTCACACATACATTCAACAAAAAGTAAACGGCAAGGCCAGTCTGTCGACAGGGTTCTGATGACGGCTTCTCTTCAGTCTTAAAGTTCCTCCTTTTCTACACCTGAGTTTAAAAACGTTTGGGGAAAAACCCCAAAGAAACAATAACACCAGCCCCCTCTTCTCATCACCGGATCCATTTTTCTCTTCTGTAGAGGTTTGGACAGGACCGAAGGGGCTGGAGGTCCATAGGAGAGCTATAGTCAGGGGAAGAGCCTTCCTCCAGACAAAACCCAATGACCAGTAGCTTTGTCCAACCAGTGTGAGGCTGCAGACAGAGGAGCATGATCTCCAGATGTTCTTGTAGGAAGGGACCAGCTATACACACAGTCTGAACTGGAAGTCCACTGGCAGACAGAGCCATGTCTCTGCATAGAGGCAGTCTCAGTGAGGGTTCCACATGAAGCAGACAGACAGCCCGAGGGGCAAAGAACTCATTCCCTAAAGAGATTCTCAAATAAATATGTTTCCCTTGTCTGCACACACTGCATATCTTCTGTCTGATGCAGTGAGAGCAGTAGTTACTGGTGCCCCTTGACACAGACAGACAAAGAAAAGACAACGGCCAAGACTCCATTTTGAGCCGCTCCACAGCAGAGAACATCATGGTTCCAACAGCACAGTCACATTTAAAGGCTTATGACAGGAGACACACAGGCAACCACACGGGTTATCGTTATGGATGGATGAAATGCAGGCACTGCTTTGTGTACAGGTGTTTGTTGCTTTTGTCCTTCACCTGGATTGTGGGGAAAATGAATGAAAAAAGGAGATTAATCATTGAAACATGACAGGGATTCGGAAATATTGATTGGTGATAGCCCTTCACTCTCCGCCATTGAATAATCACTCACCCTGCGCCCACAAGGTTGCTCAAACTCCCTGTTTACTGCTGGGACCACTGGGAGACATCATCTGCTGCCTACAACATTACATAATATATATCAGTAACCTCCTCTTCCTAGCCATCAAAGCAAAATAACAAATTAACAGTTATAATCTCCAGTGTAGCTCTTTCTTACCCTGGGTGAAGGAAGTGTTCGGGCGCCAGGCCTCTCTGCTGGACCATCATGCCCTGGAAGTGGCCCCCGGCCTGGGGATGTCTGTACATGGCCATGCGGGTCTGCCCCGGGGGAAAGGGAAGGTGCTGGGGCCGGTGCAGGGCTTCCATGAGGTGGGGGTGGGGTCTCTGGGGGGCGTAGTGTCCACTGGGGTAACCTGGCTGGTTGGGGTATGGAGCATGGGACATCATGTGGGGAGGCGGGGCCCCGCCCTGCTGCATCCCAGTATGCACTGCTCGTGAATCGTACAGGAAGTTGGCCACGTGAGGTGGGGGCTGGGCACTCCGGCGGCGTGCAGCAGCGTTGTGGCTGTCCAGGTCCAGGATCTCTTTGGGGCTCTCTGGCCGCTCTGAGCTCTCCTCCACCCGAGCAGGCTGATGCTTCACAGGGCTGCCAGCCTCCCTACTCTCCTTCTCCACAGATCCTCCACGGGGGCCCTCGGGCAGGGGATTGGGGGACATCAGGCTGCCTCCGGAGCCCTCAGAGCCCAGGGGGGAGCCCATGCGGCTGCCCTCCTTCAGGCGCCCATTGACGTTGGCACTAGTAGCAGGCAGGTAGGTGTTGGAGGGCATGGGGTGGCGAGGCTGGTACTGCTGCTGCCTGTGCCACTCCTCGGAGGGGTAGCCCCCCCGAATGTTGCCCTGGGGCTGGGGGTAGAAGTGTTGCTGCTGGTACTGGGGGTACATGTTAGGGTGGCCCTGGGGATGCTGCTGCTGGGCCATGTGGTATGGATAGGCAGCTCCTTGCTGGTGGTAGGTGGGGTAGCCGGCAGGGTTATGGTGGGGGTTCATGGTCTGGGGAACAGGTTGGTTCGGGTAAGGCTGTTGATTTGAAGGGGGCATGGGTTTGCCCATAGGTTGACCATAGTGCAGATGTGTTGGGCTGCCCATGCCATATTGACGCATGGCTCCATTGTCCTGGCACTGGGAGTGGGGAGGCATGGCTGGGTTGTGACTAGGTGCCGGTCCCCTTGGCCCCTGGTTACCGGGCTGTGTCTGTTGTGCCTTGGGACTGAACGACTGTTGTTTATAGATGCCATTTGGAGGTCCAGACTTCATCATGCTGGAGTTACCAGAACTGCCTTCAGAGTCCCTCCTGCTAGTGGGCTCGCTTGGCCTCTGGTCATCTGGGCTGGGCTGGGGAGGCAACTGGGACACAGGGTGGCTGGGGGGCAGGGAAGTGAGAGGTGCTGGCTGGGGTGGACCAGGGCCAGGCTGGATCCCGTGGGGGCGCTCTGTGGCATTCCATGCATGGAGATTGGTTGAGGGACATTCTGCGCCACATGTGGAGGTGTGTTCTGAGAGTTTTGTTGGTGGGGGTTTTGGGATCCTTGCTGTGGGGCATTTTGAGTGATATGTTGAGGGATGTTTTGTTGCTGTGCATTCTGGGTATTGTGTTGATGGGCGTTCTGAAGACGAGTGGCATTCTCTAGGATTTGCTGGGGGGGGCTCTGGGTAATATGCTGTGGAGGATTCTGGGAGTGACGAGAGTTCTGGGAGTGAGGTGCATTGTGGGGGTGAGGAGGATGAACAATGGAAGGGTTGTTCTGATGAGGGGGAGTCTGGCTGACAGATTGTCCTCTGCTCTCCCCCTCTTGGTTGTCGTTTGTCTCTGAGCTCTGTGGGAGTCCCAGCCCAGACGCAGCCTGCTCCCGGGTCCCGCTAACCCTCTCCTGTGATCTGCCCCAGTTTGGAGCAGAGGGGCTCTGCATGCCCCGAGTGGGGCGACTGGGAGGCTCTGTGGGACGGGGGAATGAGGTGCATTCCTGTTCAGATGGGACGGGGGTTACCCGAGCTCCTGCATGGTTGTTGGATGTTTTGGGATCTGACGTGGACCCTGTCAAGACAGATCATTTAGTGAGTGGAAGGTTGTTACAGTGAAAACAAAGAATCGATTTGTCGAACAGCATCTGAATAAATGCCGCAAGACTGAGAGCGTGTCCTATTACATTTCCTGGCACAGACTCAAAATGGTCAAATTAATAGATACACAATATTAACAAACGATCTATGATTACATTTGTAAGTGACAAATGTTGGGTTCATCCTTCCATATCAAAACATCTTGCTAGGGTAGCTGCAGTGCTAATTTCGTCAACAAAAAAAGTCACAGAAATACATTTTTCAGTGGCAATTGACCAGACTAAATAGATCCAGAAAACAAAATATACTAAATTATCTTTGACTAAAATCTGACTAGTAAGTGGACTGGACAATAGTTTTTGGAGAGATTGAGAGCTTTTTATGACATTAGTAAAATTGTTAGGCTTTCTTATTGCAATGTTGCACTGCGGTAGTGTTGTCACAATACCAGAATTTTGACTTTGATACCAGGTTTAATATCACGATACTCGATACCAAAATAATAGTTGATAGCGAAACGATACCAAGGCAAACAATAATAAAAAATACATTTAAAAAAGGGTATTAGTTAGACAGAATAACCACTGGGATATATATATTTTTTTACATTGAACAATATCTTGATAACTGTTAGACCAATTAAAATAAACAGAATATCTATTATTAAAACATTTAGCATTCGTGATAGCTAATTGCAATCTTGTTTCATCGCTGCAACTCCCGAACGGGCTTAGGAGAGGCGAAGGTCGAGTCATGCAACCTCCAAAACATCACCTGCCAAATCGCACTTCTTAACACCCTCCCGCTTCACCCGGAAGCCAGCCGCACCAATGTGTCGGAGGAAACACTGTCCAACCAACGACCGAGGTCAAGCCTGCAGGTGCCCAGCCCGCCACAAGAAGTCACTAGAGCGCAATGAGCCAAGTAAAGCACCTCCTGCCAAACCCGGATGATGCTGGGCCAATTGTGCACCACCCTATGGGACTCCCGATCACAGCCTGTTGTGATCCAGCCCGGGATCGAATCCGGGTCTGTAGTGACGCCTCTTAGCACTGCAACGCAGGCCCTTAGATCGTTGCGCCACTCGGGAGGCCCACAAAATCTCAACTGTTTCATTAGACCTGTGATTCATCAAAGCGAAATAACTGAATATATTATATAGTTTAGTGCCAAAACTACATAAAAAACACCTTCAAGCTCATTTCTGAAGCTTCTATATTGCAATAGTCTACACACCACAGAAATACTATGGATTTTACACAAAATACCATGATTCCCAGAGTGCATTTCAACTCCCAAGGTGTAACGCTCCACCTAGGGCTGCTGGCTGGCTAGTGGCTACTGCTACTAATCCCAGACAAATGCGAAGTAGTCTAAATATCTTGCTGTCATTGCTAAGTTGAGTGCATTTGGGTTGTAATCACATTATAATGCTCAGAACTCACATGAATGTCACGCTGAATAAATGTTCATGGCATTGTCACTCATAGTTATAATTTAGTTGCTAGTAGAATAGCCATACAATGCAAATGTCATGTCTAAAATAGTTTGTCGTTTTGCCACCCAACATCCCTTGCACTGCTTTAGAATACCTTTTGCATAGTTGTTTCGGTGGGCTTGCCCTCACCATCTGCTCTGTAAGCAAAGTATTTCCAAAGTTAGCTTCTGGAGTCTGTCAGCTGCGTGCGCAAGCAGCCTAGCCAGCTTACTACTGCCCCCTTGAAGATTCAAAACAAATTACTAGAAAATCTATCCTCTCAATCCGTATATGACATGAGATATTTGACAGAAGTACTGAAAGTAACAAATTCTAGTAATCAAACTGTTTTTCATGTTCTAGTATTGAAAAAGGGACAAAGTTTCATGCCCAGGTCATTCACGAGTCACCTCTTTGCCTGGCAGGGTTGCCATGTCCGCGGTTTTCCGGCTAAATTGGGATACTTTGAAAACTGTTGTGGATGAAAATGTATTGGTCGCGGGTTGCAGGTTTTTAGGCTACTTCTAAATTGCACCGTGGCCGCCATGGCATTTAAAAATACAATTAAAAATAAAATAATTTCACTTTGACCTGCTGCTGCTGACTGTCAGGCAGGCTGTTGCTGATTGTTGTTGTGGGGAGGGAGAGGGAGGGCCGTGTGTGTGTGCGTGCGTTGAGCACAGCACTGCAATAGGCAGCTAAGTCACGTGACAGAGGAGAGCAGCACGCCACAGTTTCTAAACCCAGCGGCCCAACATTGTGAGACGTCCGGGAAGCTTGCGAAACAGACCAAGCCGGGGTTAGGTGTTTGAGAAGTCTTCCTTAACATAAATTGAATAATGTGTCCCTGAACAAAAGGGGGGGGGGAAATCAAAAGTAACAGTCAGCTGCATTAAGTACTACAGTGCATCTCCTCCTCATGGACTGCACCAGATTTGCCAGTTCTTGCTGCGAGATATTACCCCACTCTTCCACCAAGGCACCTGCAAGTTCCCGGACATTTCTGGGGGGGAATGGCCCGAGCCCTCACCCTAGAGGTCCAATCGGTCGCAGACGTGCTCAAGGGGATTGAGATCTGGGCTCTTTGCTGGCCATGGCAAAACACTGACCTTCCGGTCTTGCAGGATATCACGCATAGAACAAGCAGTATGGCTGGTGGCATTGTCATGCTGGAGGGTCATGTCAGGATGAGCCTGCAGGAAAGGTACCTCATGAGGGATGAGGATATCTTCCCTGTAACGCACAGCGTTGAGATTGCCTGCAATGACAACAAGCACAGCCTGATGATGCTGTGACACCACCCCAGACCTTCCATCTCCAAATTGATCCCGCTCCAGAGTACAGGCCTCGGTGTAACGCTCATTCCTTTGACGATAAACGCGAATCCGACCATCCCCCCTGGTGAGACAAAACCGTGACTCGTCAGTGAAGAGCACTTTTTGCCAGTCCTGTCTGGTCCAGCGACAGTGGGTTTGTGCCCATAGGCGACGTTGTTGCCGGTGATGTCCGGTGAGGACCTGCCTTACATCAGGCCTACAAGCATTCAGTCCAGCCTCTCTCAGCATATTGCGGACAGTCTGAGCACTGATGGAGGGATTGTGCGTTCCTGGTGTAAATCCGGCAGTTGTTGTTGCCATCCTGTACCTGTCCCGCAGGTGTGATGTTAGGATGTACCAATCCTGTGCAGGTGCTGTTACACGTGGCTGCCACTGCGAGGACGATCACCTGTCCGTTCTGCAGCGTGGTCTTTCACGGAACCCAAACCGGCTGTGCGCGTGCACAAATTTATTTTATCCCCCTACACCAAAAGTGATCACGACACGCAGGTTAAAATATCAAAACAAACTCTGAACCAATTACATTAATTTGGGGACAGGTCAAAAAGCATTAAACATTTATGGCAATTTAGCTAGTTAACTTGCACTTGCTAGCTAATTTGTCTTATTTAGCTAGCTTGCTGTTGCAAGCCAATTTGTCCTGGGATATAAACATTAGGTTGTTATTTTACCTGAAATGCACAAGGTCCTCTACTCCCACAATTAATCCACACATAAAACGGTCAACCGAATCGTTTCTAGTCATCTCTCCTCCTTCCAGGCTTTTTCATATTTGAACTTGTATGGTGATTGGCATCTAAACTTTAATAGTATTACCATGACAACCGAGAACACAATTCATCTTTCAATCAATAGGTATAACCAATGAGGAGCTGGCACATGGGTACCTGCTTCTATAAACCAATGAGGAGTTGGGAGAGGCAGGACTTGCAGCGCAATCTGCATCAGAAATAGGAATTACTTCTATTTTAGCCCTTGGCAACGCAGAAGCTCGTTGACACGTGCGAGCAGATTCCTACATTTATTTTGCCACGCACGCGACGCGGGCGGTGTAGTCAGGGCATTAGGCGCCACACAGTACGGACATTGCAATTTATTGCCCTGGCCACATCTGTAGTCCTCATGCCTCCTTGCAGCATGCCTAAGGCACGTTCACGCAGCTGAGCAGGGACCCTGGGCATCCTTCTTTTGGTGGTTTTCAGTGTCGGTAGATGTTTTCATAACTGTGACCTTAATTGCCTACCGTCTGTAAGCTGTTGGTGTCTTAACGACCGTTCCACAGGTGCATGTTCATGAATTGTTTATGGTTCATTGAACAAGCATGGAAAACAGTGTCTAAACCATTTACAATTAAGATATGTGAAGTTAATTGGATTTTTATGAATTATCTTTGAAAGACAGGGTACTGAAAAAGGGACGTTTCTTTTTTTGCTGAGTTTATATATACACACACACAATCAGGTAATAACAGATTGATAATGCTAGCTAGTTAGTTTACTGCAACCTATCAGACAGAATTTTGATTAGGCCTACAATACAGTTACAATATGTGAAGGGGCAGGGCTCCAGACTGCTACCATTTAGTTGCCTTTTGCAACCCTTTGACTTGGCTGTGCGAGTTACATTTTTAATTGGTTGCGTCAGTGCGAGCTGAACAGTCATTATGTCTACATGACCACCTCACTCCAAAGTTGTAAAACATCCTAATTTCTGTCTGTTAAAACAATAAAGTGCATTATCCTCATAATTCCTGTAATGAGTTTGCCCAGCCCCCAGGCCTGTTTGGCTGGGTGCCTGCTGCTGTGATGAGCGAGCCACTTGATGTGCTCTTCGGGAAGAAAAGGCTTCCGATTGTATAACATTTCAAAATCCAATTGTGGGAAATACATAGCTTTGGAAGCAACTACTGTTGTTCTCAACATTCTGTGGGTAGGATTTGTATTTGTCATCTCTTAATATTGAGCTCAATATCAACTATTTTACAACCAATATATCTGATATGGCTTTAAGGTATGAACCGCAAACTGCGCAATAGCAATTGCGCTTGCATAGGGTAGAAGGCTACAACTTTGAAGTTCTTTTAGGACATTAAATGTACTGTTAGATTAATACAGCACTACTAGCAGTGGGTATTATATTTAGCGTTAGCGATCTAGCTGTGTTTTGAGTTCTCACTTCCTCATGTGGTGAATTAGCCCCAAAATAAATGTTCCTATGACAAAGTGCATGTAAAGATGTAGCCATATCTCTATTGAACAATAAAATTCCGAACTTTCTGGAGCCCTACTTTAACAGTAAAATATAACAATACCTTACTGTCAACCCACAATTCATGACAATCATTGGATTAATTTGCAGATAAAAATACCTTGAATCATGCATTTTCTATTGTTTGATGCCGTGGAAAAATATGGTGCCACCAAATCATGGGCTGGTGCCAAAAACAGAAAAAGTTAGTGCCACCAGGGGAAAATGTTAATCTGGAGCCCTGTCAAGGGGTGTGATTTTTAACCTGGTGCAGAGTAATGTGTTCTTCTGCTAATTTAGCTGTTGGGAATAGAATCATAAAATAGAATGTCATGCGGAAAAATATGTTAGACAAGGCTATGTATACAAGTCAGTAACTTGTGTTTACTACTGGTTAATGAGGCATTACAAATGTGATGTGACTAAAATTAAAGGGCATTTATAGTTGACTAAAATGTCCTACTGTTTTCATTATTTTCACAACTAGACAATCATTATTCAAATTACACAAATGTGACAGACTTAAACTTGCAATATGTAACTTTTTGGGCAACCTGACCAAATTCAAATAGAAATGTGGATTATAGATTGGTTATTCACATTGAAAGCAAGTCAAAGAAGAGGTAGATCTGTTCTATGTGCAGTATTTTTATGCTTCCTGTTAACTTCCGGTTTTGCATCCTTTACTTTCAGTTTTGTACACTACCTTCAAACTAGAGGACGACCGATTATGATTTTTCAACGCCGATACCGATTATTGGAGGACCAAAAAAGTCGATACCGATTAAATCGGCCGATTTAAAAAACAAAACACATTTTTTTATTTGTAATAATGACAATTACAACAATACTGAATTAACACTTATTTTAACTTAATATAAAACATCAATAAAATCAATTTAGCCTCAAATAAATAATGAAACATGTTCAATTTGGTTTAAATAATGCAAAAACAAATTGGAGAAGAAAGTAATATGTGCCATGTAAAAATGTGTGCCATGTAAAAGAGCTAACGTTTAAATTCCTTGCTCAGAACATGATAACATATGAAAGTTGGTGGTTCCTTTTAACATGAGACTTCAATTATCCAAAGTAAGAGATTTCAGGTTGTAGTTAATATAGTATTTATAGGACTATTTCTCTCTATACCATTTGCATTTCATATACCTTTGACTATTGGATGTTCTTATAGGCACTATAGTATTGCCAGTGTAACAGTATAGCTTCCGTCCCCCTCCTCACCTCGAACCAGGAACACATAGACAACAGCCACACTCGACGCATCGTTACCCATCGCTCCACAAAAGCCGCGCTGCAAGGGCCGTAAGGGGAATAACTACTCCAAATCTAAAAGCGAGTGACGTTTGAAACAGTATTAGCACACACCCAGCTAACTAGCTAGCCATTTCACATTGGTTACACCAGCCATTAGGCTGATAGGCTTGAAGTCATAAACCGCGCTGTGCTTGCGAAGAGCTGCTGGCAAAACGCACAAAAGTGCTGTTTGAATGAATGATTATGGGCCTGCTGCTGCTCAGTCAGACTGCTCTATCAAATCAGACTTAATTATAACATAACAACACACAGAAATACAAGCCTTTGGTCATTAATATGATCGAATCCAGAAACTATCATTTCGAAAACAAAACGTTTATTATTTCAGTGAAATACAGAACCGTTCTGTATTTTATCTAACGGGTGGCACCCCCAAGTCTAAATATTCATGTTACATTGCACAACCTTCAATGTATGTCATAATTACATAAAATTCTGGCAAATTAGTTCGCAATGAGCCAGGCAGCCCAAACTGTTGCATATACCCTGACTGCGTGCAATGACAATTTCACCTGGTTAATATTGCCTGCTAAACTGGATCAGTTGTTATAACTAGTGATTATGATTGATTGTTTTTTATAAAGTTTAATGCTAGCTAGCAATTTACCTTAGCTTCTACTACATTCGCGTAACAGGCAGACTACTCGTGGAGTGCAATGGTTAGAGCGTTGGACTCGTTAACTGCGGTTGCAAGATTGGAACCCCTGAGCTGACAAGGTGAAAATCTGTCGTTCTGCCCCTGAACAAGGCCGTTAACCCACAGTTCCTAGGTAGTCATTGAAAATAAGAATGTGTTCTTAACTGACTTGCCTAGTTACATAAAAGGTATAATTTAAATATTTTTTAAATAAAAAAAATAATCAGAAATCGGCGCCCAAAAATACAGATTGTTATGAAAACTTGAAATTGACCCCAATTAAATCGGCCATTCCGATTAATCGGTCGACCTCTACTTCAAACAGCTGAAAATACAATATTATTGGTTATGGAAAAGATATTTCACAGCGGTTGAGATGGTACATTTATTCTTTCCCTCCCCTCCCGGAGGACCTAAGCCCTGGGACCATGCCTCAGGACTACCTGGCCTGATGACTCCTTGCTGTCCCCAGTCCACCTGGTCGTGCTGCTGCTACAGTTTCAACTATTCTGCCTTCGGATATGAAACCCTGACCTGCTGTCTCTAACTTTGAATGCTCAGCTATGAAAAGCCAACTGACATTTACTCCCAAGGTGCTGACCTGTTGCACCCTCTAAAACCACTGATGATGATGATGATTATACCCTGCTGGTCATCTACGAACGTTTGAACATCTTGGCCATGTACGATTATAATCTCAACCCGGCACAACCAGAAGAGGACTGGCCACCACTCAGAGCCTAGTTCCTATCTAGGTTTGTTGCTAGGTTCTTGCCTTTCTAGGGAGTTTTTCCTAGCCACCGTGCTTCTACATTTACATTTTACATTTAAGTCATTTGGCAGACGCTCTTATCCAGAGCGACTTACAAATTGGTGAATTCACCTTATGACATCCAGTGGAACAGCCACTTTACAATAGTGCATCTAAATCATTTAAGGGGGGGGGGGGTGAGAAGGATTACTTTATCCTAGGTATTCCTTCTACATCTGTATTGCTTGCTGTTCGGGGTTTTAGGCTGGAACCTAGCACTAATAGCATTTTGTGACATCGGCTGATGTAAAAAGGGCTTCATGAATACATTTGATTGATTGATTCTTTACACTATCCTTGCTTGTTTTATCACAAACTGAAATTCAGCGAGCTATTCAAATATTTGCAACTAGCAAATGGAGGAGTGATTTCTGCATAGTGTATCTTTAATACTATTTTAGTCTAAACGACTAGACTAAATCTAAAAATAAAAAAATAAAAAAGACTGATAAAATGAACACTGCTGCAGTGTGATAACATGTGACTTGCTTTGAGAGATGACGAGACACTCCATTAAACTGGACAATATTTAATTTGTCACTTACTGTGATAAACAATTATCGCATTGTTGAGGGGAGTTGAGGGGTTTGCTTATGAAATATAGACTAAATGACAGAAAAGTCCTGAATTAAAATGTTTTAAAAAAGGTAAATTTTCATAACATGAGCGAGGTAGAGCTCTAAAGCAGAGAAGGTCATTCCTACCTTTCGGCTTCAAATCTGCGTGATGGGCAGCCTGGCTGTCCGGGCCATTGTCTCTGGCAGGACGCAGCAGCTGAATTTCAGGGGGAGGGTGGTACTGCGAGGGGTGAGTTGGGGCGCTGCCAACACCCTGTAGGGGCTGCTGCTGGAAGTTGCCCATGTCCTGGTGAGAGGAGCCAGCAGAGAGTCCGGTGGAGGAGGCAGACAGCTGCTGCAGGGCAATCATCTCTGGGCTCTCCAGCATGGAGGCCAGACACTGCCTGGAGTCCTGATGAGGCATGGGGGTCCGCAGGGCCATGGGTCCATTGGGATGAGAGGGGTACCCTCCGGGGCCCCCAGGCTGCTCTGGCCAGGGTTTGGGGCCCATGGGACGAGGACCCCCGGGGTTATAAGAGTGGTGGTTAGCCATATTTTGCACTTTTTTCCCAGGTCCACTGGGCCTCTCCTGGCCTTGGTGGTTCATCCCTGACCACATGTTAGGATGCATGCCCATTCCTGGATGGAAGGCTGGGTAGTTGTGTCGTGGTGGGACGTCAGGCCCGGGGTAGCAGTTCCCTCCGGGGTGTAGGGGGTTGCCGTTGGTGCACTGGCGGGACAAGTACATGCTGCTGTCGGGCATGGGGGTGCAGAGGCCCCCAGATTGGAGGGCCACGGGACGGGGGCCCAGTGAGGGACCATGGGTGGGACCCATGTAGGGGTGCTGCTGCCGGTGGTGCTGTGGCTGAAGAGGCCGGCCATCAGGCCCCATTTGGTATCTATGGCCAACGTGGTGTCCATCCCGCATGTGTGGCTGGAATACACATCTATTAGTATGTGCATAGCAGCAAATATAAAATCAACTGACAGATCAGAAACACACAAAACATTGTGCAAGTACAGCAGATACTGGATAGCTCCGAATTAAATATGTGAAACCTCCTTCGATTGTTTTCTGAGCTGATCTCACCTGCATGCTGTAATGTTGAGGCATGTGATGAGCATTGGGATCCCCAGGCCGGGGCATATGTCCCTGTCCAGGGTAGGCGTAGCCGGGGTCCATCCTCTGGCCGTACATGTGTGGGCCGTGGGGATTAGGGGGGTGCTGGAGCTGCTGCAGAATGGATGACAGTTCAACATCTCATGTCTAAAATGTAATGCATTCATTTGTCTTCATCTAGAACTACCTTTTAGCTCCTCTGTAAAAAGGGGGAAAAACCCTTGATGCTTTCTCTTCATTCACTACCAACTCCTACTAAAGCAGTAAAATATACTTTCTACTATGTGAAATATTGTTTTTGACATGCATGGCCAGCTACCTGCTGTGCTGGGTAGTAAAGGTTCCCAGGATGGGGTTGTCCATGAGGTATGTCATGGGGGTGTGGGGGTCCATTGGCCCAGTGGGGGGGAGGGGGTGGCAGTGCTGGCTTATTCCCCTCCTCCTCCATTGGGGTGCTGCCCTTGCCCCCTGGATGTGTCCGTTTGCGTGAGGCCTGCTCAGTGGCTCGGATCAAGCTCTCTGGCCCTGCCTGTTTGTTGCCTTTGCTTCGCCTTTTCTCCTTGCGGTCTCTCTCACGGTCCTCGCCGCTCACGTGGAACTCCTCGTCCGTGTCGCCGTCCTCCGACGGGAAGTGCTTCAGTAGCGCCCGGCTGAAACAACGCTCCAGGGATTCTGCCATGATGCTGTACTCTGAAGAAAAACACAAGCACCATGAGTATTATCTGCATGCCACGCACACAGACACACACTCGTCTGTTGTGGGGCCAGGCGATGTTGACCCCAGCGTTGGCCGGCAGGTTGACCTGTTCAGAGGGCCTTGGTGTGGTTGACCCCTAGCCCCCATGCCTCTCCCTTGGGAGTGCATTCAGACGGATGGATGGCTCCAGACAGGGCGCTTAACTAGGGGCTAGAATGTCTCTCTGGCAAGCAGGCAGGATGCTGCAGGGCCTGATGCACAGCTCAATCACTCCCCATTCATCACTGTCACACAGAGCCACATTAGAGCTCTCCCCCAACGCAGCCATTCTCCCCTCTCCACCACGTGCACTTAGTCAAATTGATCTATCTCATATTCATAAATCAAGTCCAAAGTCAACCCAAAAACCATTTGCACAAGCTCGAGGCATTTTTGGGACATTAGAAATTTGACAAAAAATAACAAGGTTATAGATCAAAATTAAGAGGCGTGTGTATTTACCGCTGTCTTCCCCATTGTACTCGATGCAGTTTTCAAATATGAGCTTCATGTCAGACACAAACTCTTCCTTGGCAATATACTCCCCTTCATTCAGCTTAGTCTCGATGGTGGATAGGTCCATCGGAGTCTGGGGAAAAATCAGGGCAAACAAACGACTACTTGTGGAATTGACGACCTCAAATTACAACGACAAAAACTCGTATAACTGAGGCATCTAACCGTCATTTGACAGTTTGGAACCTTCCTTTTCACTGTGAGCTCACCTGAATGACCGCATTATAGTTAGGGGCATAGGATTCATCCACAGGCTCCAAGAAGGGCCAGGCATCTTTGTGGGCTCTCAGGGCCTCCAACACTGTGGGGAGAGCAAAAAGAGAGGAGGAGGACCAAGGCAGTCGGAGTCAGAACAGAGGAAATATCCTGGCTCGCTGTCCAGAAAAATGTGCAGGTCAATATGCTTTACACATGCAGACATTATACAGTGATGATTGCATAGATGACAGGGCATATACATTACCTTTGTACAATGCCGTATAATCATCATCAATTTCATAGCTGCAATAAAAGATTGAGAAAATGTTCAAAACAAATTCACTCATTTATTATAATAACTGGGTCACTGTACGGTTAACCAATTGCCATCTTAAATAGATATGCCCCTAACACAGATACTCCTGCTTTCATGTTGAAAATGATAACCCTGTTCAATGAGAATTGTTTCGCACTTTGGAGTGCTGGCTGGCTGATTTTAATTGTACTCTCAAATCAACTCTGGACAAAATCATCTCAAGTCCCGACCACAAACCCTAGATCGACAAAAAACTCTTACTAAAGAGATGGGACTGACAGATATGTGGAGAGAGACTAATAGCGATTCTATGGATTATACATACTAATCCAATGTCCATAACACCTACTCTCGTATAGATTACATTTTTATCACAAAGAGATTCATAAATTCAGCCACATGTACAATCGGACCCATAGCACTTTCAGATCACGCCTTTGTCCGCCTTCCGCTTTGACCTCTGTAAAAACATCCCGAGGTCAAAAGAGCTGGAAATTCAACACCTCCATGTTATCAAACAAAGCATTCCATACATTTGGTCACTACATGGCTAGACAACTACACACAAGACAACAAAGACCATCCTGTTCCTCTGGCCACAATGTGGGACTCTGCCAAAGCCACACTAAGAGGTCATCTAACTCCATATGCTTCCTCTAAGAAAGAAATCAACGGAAACACACAGGTTAGATGTTGAGAGGGAGCTTTAACACTGCAAAAAAGTACATAAACAATCTCCAGACAGCACCTCTTGGAGTCAACTTAAAGCAGCCAGAGCCAAACTAAACTTTATCAAATAAAAAGTGATCTTTACTAAACAAACACAATGAGTATAGCAATAAGTATAGCAGATTGATTGCATACCAACTGAAAAAAAGAGAAGTCAGAGCGCGTACAATCACAGCCATCCGAACAGCAGATGACGAAGTCCCATATAAGACAAATGTAACTTTTACCGCAAATGATATACTTCTGACAGAAAACATGCAGAACTCTATTCCTTCCTTGAGGGAATCTCAATACCAAAACGATCAGAGACCGACCAAGAAGATCAACTCCCCCTTCATTCCCGAGGCCGTCCTACAGGCAATTATCCCCATGCCACCTAACAAGTCCCTAGGCCCAGATGGATTTCCCAGAGACTTCTACAAAGCTTTTTGGCCCCAGCTTAGCCCTATTTTCATGCCAATGCTGGATGATTTTTGCAAAAACTCTCCCAGACTCTCCCGCTCTCCCAGACTATGTACACAGCCCTCATTACAGTTCTGCTATAAAAGACAAGGAGCCTCTATCCTGATCGTCCTTCCGGACCAGAAGCTTATTGGATTGACTACAAAATAATTACCAAATTGCTGGCCAAAAGACTAAACACTCTTCATCTCAAAATAATAAAAGATGACTATCATCTTCTGATAACATTCACTGTCTCTTTGATATTATTGATCACGTAAACGCACAGAAGACCCCTGTCCTGCTGGCATCTCTGGATGCTGAGAAGGCTTTCGACAGGATGGAGTGGAACTTTCTGTTCTCAGTCTTAGAAAAGTTCAATATGGGCCCAAACTTCATTAAATGGATTAGGTCCCTATATTCTCATCCAAATGCCATGGTGTCTACTAACGGTTGGAACTCTGACAGATTTCCTTTGGGATGTGGCACAAGACAAGGGATGCTCGATGTCCCCCCCTGCTCTACTTGTTGGGGCGGAGTTGATAAGGAGCAATCCAAGTATTATGGGGGTTTCTGCAGGCGGCCTTCAGTACAATATTTCGCTCTAAGCAGATGTAGTCTTGCTCTACTTATTCAACCCTGAGAAATCCCTCCCTCCCATTTCAGACAATTGCTCAGTACAGCAAGTTCAGGATATAATATACATTTGAACAAGTCCATTGTTTGCCCCCTCATTCTTACACTGACCAGCTCTATGAAGACACACTGTCCATTCCAATGTAAAACAAAGGTGTTTCCATACCTTGGAACCTTTGTTTCGTAATGCCAGATCTCCAAACCTGGATCTCCCTCCCAATTAGCTTAGTCGGAAGATTTAATGTTAACCGTATGAACATCCTCCCTAGATTGAACTATTTATTTCAGATGCTCAAATTCAGATGCCCAGTTTCTTCTCTTTTTTAAAAACCAACCAACACATCACCAAATGTATATGGGTTGCTAATTCTTCTCACATTTAAAACGTGAATTGATCAGATTGACTTTCTTCCTCTTGAAAAGCTCACTTCTGACATCCGCAAGAGACAGCCCTAGTTTGATAGACTCTGGTCTCCAATACTGAACTATATTTCAAATTGGACAGAGTGAATGGGGCGATTAAGGAAATGTGTGTGTATATTTACACATATTGTGTAAGGTGCTGTAAAACAAATGATTTGTTCGTTGTCTCAGCTAAAGCTGAAATAGCTAACATGTATTTTATTATGTTACTTATGTCTGCCACATCTGTGAATGTGGAATACGTTTTGTTTGTTGATTGGAAAAACAAGTACATTTAACAAAAATTCGCTGTCCATAAATTATCAGTACTCTAGTGTCGAGTAGTAGTGTGTGGCTCTTTACAACTCTTTTGTCCTGCGGGAGCGTCGAATGGGTGAGTGGGGCTCCAGGTGCAGCAGTTCGGGAGGCAGTTCCTTCCCCTGGGATATCAACCAGGCCTTCTCCTCACGCAGTTTCCGCCGCCGTGTTCGCTCTGAGGGAAACAGCAGAACACAGGAACCACATTTAATTACACACAACAGCAGCAGAATAAGGGATTGTACTTTACTACAGTTGCAAGGCCACCTGTTGGCCATCCGGCCGCCTGCTGGTGCACAGAGTCAATAAAAACCAGGCCGAACAACATGAGAGACTGAAGGAGTTCAGAGAAGAAGAGTGATTCATTGACCATCCTTTAGCAGGCTTAGCTGATAAAAAAAGAAGAAGGCGAGAACAGAAAGGAACACTATCTCTCAACATGAAAGGATGCTTGCTGCCGCCCACCTGCTGTGCAGATTAAAAAATGTTGGAGGGTGGATTCCAACTGCTCTGATCCACCAGAGACCAGGCAGCCCAGCCCGGTCCCACTGTTCATCTATAATACATTAATGAGGGTCCTTCACCAGTTAATTAACCCTTGACAGGTGACATCAGAAGGACTCCTGTGATTCAAAGGGCTATATATTCCCACTCACTCTCAGCCCAATACGTGTAATATATTGCAATATATAATTCACAACCAGGGCAATAGATCATTCAACGGTACAGGCAATACAAATGCAGATGTGTGTGCGGGGTTGGCAGTCTTTCAGAATCTACCCTGAGCCCCACCCTGCCCCATAACCCAGCTCCACTACTCACCTTCCACAGCTTGGAGTCTCTCCAGCTCCTCTCTCTGGCGCTCCTCCTGCAGCAACATCTCCTCTTCTCGTCTCTGCTCCATCAGCAGGGCCTGCCTGTCCATGTCCTCATCCTTCTGTTTCTGCTGCTCCCTATTGGCTATGGCCTGCAGCGTGTTCTGGACACAAACAGGAAACCATCAGTCCACTGGGTCTTACAGGAGACGGGACATACACTAAGAACGATAAATTACACACGCGCAGCTGGTCTCACCTCCTCCTCTTGGCTCATGCGTTTCTCAGAGAGCCGGTAAGAGCTGCGTACTGGGGTGGGTTCCAGCAGCCTCTGCTTCTGCTCATTCACCTGCAGAGGCAAAAAAATCAAGATTAAAAACACAAATAAGTGGCTTCCTTATTCACACAAAAGTCGCTTTGATCAAGTAACGCATCCACGGGAGCTAATAGCCAAGCAGGCCCCAGGGAATCCTCTGTGGTCTTCCAGCAGAGCTGTGAGGAGAGAAGGGGTGATCCAGGCTCTGCTCCTCCTCCCCGACTGACTACCCCCCCTTTAAATCCCACCCACCCTGCTACCCTTCTCCTAGTGGGTCACTGACTAACCAAACAAATCAAACCCCTCCATGCTCCCTGTGGCAATCACACGTAATGATTTCCACTAAAAGCTGGGGGAGCGGGCGGTAATGTGTGTGAAAACTGACCACAGCATTGCCACAGTCCATAACGTAGCAATTAGTAAGAAAGTTACATACTTAATATGAGCAGCAGAATTGGTTGCAGAATACAAACCACAACATGGATGAAAAAAAAACAGCAGGAAGCTGCAGTCAGAGCAGAACCCTTTGGGCCAGGCAGTATGCATGTCAGAGAATGCAGTCCAAAAGGTATGGTTGTTTCCAAGAGCATGGGGGTAACAGAGTATGGTACTTTGGATGTTATGGGAAACAAGATGGATGCCTGCCTCCTGGGCTGCACCACCTCCTGTGCCTTTTGTTTCTGTGGTGTTATTTGTTATGTTTTATATTCTTTATTGAGGAAAAATGTAGTTACTACGACTGTGATGTGGTTCTGTCACCTAGTTACCTTAAGATGAATGCACTAACTAAGTAATGCTGGAGAAAGAAAAGTATCTGCTAAATGACTCAAATGTAAATGCTTCCCGTCAGGACGGGCCCTGTGAACCCCAACAAGAGGCCCTTTCCCCCTCTGTAGAGTTTTGCCTGCCAGCAGCATGGGGACGTGTTAGATAGCTGCCTTGCTCTTCCTCCACTGGGCCAGTGGTGGCCACCACCAAAGGGGCTGTCAAACTGCTGAATGTGCTACAGCTCCCATCCCCCAGTCTTGTCTCTCTACACCGGTGTGTCCCGGGGCTCCTCTGCCCTGCCTCTGCTCTGTGCATTACCCACAGCACTTAATCGCACACAGGAGATGGACTGCCTCTGGTGTCGCCACTTAAGTCGACAATCCTGCAGCACAGCAGGTCGTCAATCAAGTGGCTCCATCCCGCCTCAAGGTGAGTGCCTGCCTCCCGTCAGCGCCCTGCGAAATGGCTGTGACAGCCAGGGTTGTGGACGGGAGCTGGAGGTCTCCATGGCTGTGTGCGCACTCATACAATAATGCTGCGAAAGCGCACACACACACACACACACACACACACACATCCCAGATGCCTGCATCCAGTGGGAATGTTCAGCAGCTTGAGAACTGTGAATATGTCCAGGCAGGCATGCTGGCCGTGAAGGACAGATCACCATCGGATGACCATTAGAGAATGACCCCATGCCGACAGAATGGCCAATTGTTTTTTGACTGTCACAGTCCACAAGGACAGGCAGGCTGTGTTGGGTATCTATCGGACCTAATCACAGGGATGGCTAACGCGAGAGGTCCCGTTGATCACTACAGAATTCCGTAAATCTGAATTCAGTTTGTGTTAATGAATAATAAGGCTTGTGTCGACGTGCCTGGACATGCACTTAATAAGCTAGCTAGCTTAGCAGATCGCCATGTGACCTGTTGGCAAAGATTACAATAACTAACCCTTTCATCTGTGGTGTTAGCTCGGTAGCTAAACATGGTGCAAGATATCAGATAAGAGCTAATGGCCAACGTAGCTAGCTAAAGTTAACTGGTTATCATTTATGGCTTTGTAGAACATGTAATTGCCATTGAGCTAGTTCTCATAGTAGCAAGTAAATGATATGAGCGATGGAGAGATATGCGAGATGTGAAAAAGAGCGGCGTTAAAACCTCAGTCTATCCAATTGTAGCAGTAGGATCAAGTTACAACCCGCCCATTTCTTGACAGATAGCTGAACGAGCCAATTGAGTTGTTCAGAGATGCGTCCTATCACGAAAAGTAACTAAAAATACTAGTTTCATTAGCATCCGTGATCACAAATCATTATGATGGACCCATTGGCATGGAATAGAGGTTTTGTTATATTCTCAAACTAACAGCAGTGCCTATATAATGCCATTCCATACAGGCATGACATGCTGGAGTAAAGAGTCTTTGCGAATGTTGTTGATCAGTAGGATAATAAGTCCCACATGAAAGGCAAACAGATTGTCATGTGTAGCACCATAGACCCCACTGATCAGCAAAAACAATATCAGTAACTCAATGCACACACTCCTATTGAATATGCATTCACCTATATTGCGAGTAGGCCGATGCATCTTAAACTTACCCAGTTTATTAAGAGATTTACCATTCAAATACAATTATTACCATGTTGTTGTTATGTAGTTTGGTAAAAACAAAGTCAAATGTATTGTTTTATTTAAAAATGAATGCATTAATGACTTTTTGTCATCAAATGTTTTTATTTAACCTTTTGCGTGTAGGGGGCAGTATTTTAGTTTTTGGCAAAAAAAAAAAACTTACCCATTTGAAACGGCCTATTTCTCAGCCCCGGAAACTAGGATATGCATATAATTGTCAGATTAAGATAGAAAACACTAAAGTTTCCAAAACTGTAAAAATATTGTCTGTGAGTATAACAGAACTGATATTGCAGGTGAAAACCTGAGGAAAATCCAATCAGGAAGTGCCTCTTATTTTGAAACCTCGCTGTTCCTATGCATGCCTATCCTCCATTTAAAGGGATATCAACCAGATTCCCTTTTCTATGGCTTCCCTAAGGTGTCAGTCTTTAGACAGTTTCAGGCTTTTGTTTTGAAAAATTAGCGTGAAAGATCACATTGCGTAAGTGGATAGGTGGGGGCTCTCAGAGTGAGTTTTGCGCTACAGAGTAAAGCGGCCATTGCTTCTCCCGGTGTTATTGAAAAACCTACACACCCGGTTGATATATTATCGAAAATATATTTTAAAAACAACCTGAGGATCGATTATAAAAAACTTTTGACATGTTGGTGGACATTATGGATATTATTTGGAATATACGTCTGCGTTGTCGTGACCGCTCTTTCCTATGGATTTCTGAACATAACGCGACAAACCAACGGAGGTATTTTGGGTATAAAAATAATCTTTATGGAACATTTATTGTGTAACTGGGAGTCTCGTGAGTGAAAACATCCGAAGATCAAAGGTAAACGATTAATTTGATTACTTTTCTGATTTGTGACTTAATGATATCGACATAAAATATAATCCATCGGCTTCCTTGGTATCAGCACAAACAAAAAAATATCTATATTGGTCCTGCTCTACTGTCTAGCTATGTATACTCAAAAGATAAATGAGTATGCAATGTATTAAAAAGGGCAGAGTTTGAACAGTTAAAACAGTGTCAACAATCTCAGAGGCGACTCATTCCGCAGAAGAAAAACCATGCGACAAATGAGCACTCCCAGCCTTGACCGTCACTCCAGCAGAAACTGCACACAGGGCCACAGATGAGAGAGAGACTGGACAGTCCAGCTATGGGCCCGGGGCTCAGAAGCTAGTGTTCTGGGCAAGCAGAGACCAGTCTGCCTCCACACACCTGCAGCCGCGCCATACAGCCTCCATTTCCCAATTCCTCCTGGAGGCAGCCATTTGAGACGCTATGCCCTTACAGAGCACATCAGCTGACTGAGTCAGTGTCTGAATGAAGATTGATGGGTTGAGAAGGGGAGGGGGAGGGAGGAGACTAAGAAGAGAGCTGACTGACCTTGTGCTCGATCATGCTGCTGATCTCAGGGAGGAAGTTCTGGCTGATGATGCGGTAGAGGTGGCGGTCCTGGGGGGACGTTTTGTCTCTGATGCTCTCAGCCAGACTGGCCCACTGCTCCTCCGTGTCACACACCAAGGACCAGGCACCGCGCTCTCGGTCTGGACGGACGGACAGACAACATCATGGCCAATATACTCCGGAGACTGACATTGCTCATTCTGATCTAGCTCATTCTGAGGGGGAGGGGATGTGTATGGTCATTGTATTACTACACTGTTGAAGCTAGAAAAATAAGCATTTTGCTGCACCTGTGATAACATATAGAAATCTATGTACAAGACCAATAAACTTAAAAAAATATATTATATAATCGATTATATAATAAATATAATCGTCAGCATCAATATCAGAAGTTGGAGTCGATCTAGATAGATGTTTCTGATAGCTCTGCTTTTTTTCCTCACCTGTGCCTGAGTGTAGACCTTCCAGTCCATTCTCCTTCTTCACTTCACTCTCCACCTCACTGACAAAACAACAGGCCAGCCCATTCAGTATTTACCATCCACTCCAAAGCATTGCATGAACAAGGTCTGGGGAATGAAGGTGGTGAACGTCTCTGGAGACGTTTGAGAGTGGAGAGAACACGAGACCACTAAGGACAGCGTTTGCTGCTGGTCTCACCTTAGCTGGATCTCCTCTACTTTCTTCTTTGGTGGTCTTCCCCTTTTCCTCTTCTCTGTTGGTTTTATCTCAGGGGCTTCACTACAGGGACAACAGAGTGAAAAACAAATAACCGACCACACTTTAAATTACACAGGCCTTTTACCAGGGTAGCTATTACTGGAGTGACCCATATGATTAACCTCTAACAGGCTAGTAGGTACATAGTAATTACTATGTTGGTGCTCAATTTGTCCTTCGTTAGAAAACAGAATTAGCAGTAGGAAGTGCTACTGTTTACATATTACATACCTCATAGCCTTACAGAAACCATAGAGCATATATACACAGTAACACATCATATAATGCAGACAACCATACACTGAGTATCAGAGAATCGATACAAAAATGACTGGTTATATACCAGCATAGCGTTCACATTCTATGACCTCTGAATTACAGGCAAGCAAAACCATCCAACATCCACAGCCGATGCCCGATGGTGCAACCCACTTACTCGAGCTGCTCCGCTTTCCTCTTGACCGGCTCCTCTTTGTACATGCGGGTACCATAGAAGTACCAGTAGAGGGCACCGCTCCCATCTTGCCCCAGCGGCTCCACGCGCAGGCTGTCCGCATCCAGGCCCTGGGATCAAACATTGCATGGACTAATGATGCATATTACAGTTCCACTATGTCAGGTTCGACAGCACTTCTTTTTCTTCTTCTTTTTTTAAGTCAGTCACCATCAACCGCACCCCAATAAAACAAATCACCAAAACTACAGGTACCAAAACATGTTTCCCCAGTTGACCGTTTACCCATGCTAACTCTGAAACAGTCATAATAAAGGGAGTTTAAAACAGGTGCAGGCTTGCGGTACAAGGTGTGTGTGTAGCACCTTGAGCAGGTCGAAGACGTCTGCGGCGTCCAGGCGGTAGTCACACAGCCTGTGCAGCAGCTCCACCTGTGTGCGCGGGGTCAGCTCCTCAAAGGGCCCCTGGCGCAGGGGGTTGGGCTTCCCCTCCTCCAGCTCCCAGCGGTAGTTGATGATGTCGTCCAGATAACTGCTGAACGCCTGGGGACTAAGAGGGGCGGGACAGAGATTAGACCCATATGCTAGTATGACAATACAGTAGTGAGGAGGGGTGGGTAATAGAAAATCAGAGAGATCTACTGCAGTGAATTTGGTTGGTGTGGACTAGTCAAGGGTTCCCATACAAAATGTGAGAATTTAGGCCTAGGTTAATTGTTTAACCCATTCATGTCACATACTCATTCATCTCTTCAACTAGAAGTCATTCATTCTCAAACGCCTACTGTGTCAAAAGGTCAAAAGGAACATGTGCTTCGTATTGATACCAATCAACACAACAAAAGAAAAGCTGATTGGAGATAGGGCGATTGCTGTTATTTTTGTCAAGCTACTACATAGCCCTTTAAAGAGTCCTTGGGATCCGACAATATGGCGCACCGCTATTCATTCACTTGCAAATGCTTGTCCTTACAGTGTGCTTTGTAAAGCAAGTGCATATAACCTCTCAATTTCAACAGGATGTCTATTGTGAAAGAGACAGTCAAGAAATAATTCAAGCTGCCATACCGTAGTGGTTCTGAAGAGAAAAGGAGGGGGAAAAGACAGCAATTTCTTTGCACTTGAGTGGGTTTGTTTCATTGTTCTTTTGGATGCTGGTAAATAAATGTTGGTTCCGGGTCAGATCTGTCTGATTAATCTGGAACCCTTCAGTTCCTGCTCAGACGAACAGAAACAAGGGCTCAGGGCAGGGGTGAGTGCCGATGCAACAACAGAAAAGAAAGGAGGAGAAAAACTGGAGAAAAAAAAAATGGCTTATCTTGAAAGAGCAGTTTGCACTTTCACACAGCTGCAGGCCCCCCACTATCCCATCTCTTCCTTTCTCCTCCTCTGCCAACACCCCCACCCCCCTCCCCAGCTCCGCCGGAGCGTTTAACGCGTGCGGATGAAAAGGGCAGCTCTTTGAAAGGCCAGAGCTGAGCATCCACCCCCGGGATGCCAGCGGCTGTCCTGTCCAATAAGGCAGGTTGTCCTGTTACTGCATGCCTGGGTGTGGAAACTATCAGCCTTAACCTCCCACATCCCTCCCAAGTCACAGGCTGATAGGTGCCTACCCCAGTGGTGCTGATGGATCAAGAGCAGGAGAGGAGGTAGCGGTGGTGGGTGGGGGCCCCTTCAGGGAAGGAACATTTATTTCACTTTCCTTTGCTCTTCCCACTCCCTCTCGCTCACATTTAGTCATCACCCCCCCCCCCCAGGGAAAAATCCGCCTAACCCCAGTTTCCTTTGTGAGAAGCCTCACTCAGTTGCAAAGGCTGATTTCAACACAAGCTGTGCACACTGATGTGCTCACTACTAAACAGGGTTTGTGACTCAAACTTCCCGTGTTACAGGCCCATACGGCCCCTGGATGTTGTCACCAAGACTGGTCTGTTAGAAGGAAGGTAACGAGATGTGCTGCTGTGTGCTGGCGAGCTAAGAAGTTAGGCCTAGTTCTGAGGCCCTCTCTAGAAAGAAAAAGTATGAATATTGAACTCCCATATAAATAAAGATTGAATAAAGGATGTGGGAAACCCGGGGGGCACTACTTACGTGATGTCTGTGCGCTGGTAGCATCCTTGCAGCAGTGAGACGAGGAGGTCAGCCAGAAAGTCTGTGTCCTGCTTCTGTAGCGCCTCTTCCAGCTCCTACCACACAGAGAGAGACACATCCAAGAGGTCAACCGTTGAGTTATATGGAGATCCACTTTTTAAAAAGGCACACACAAATCTCAGTTTTAAAGTCGGCATATAACATTTAATGGTTGGTGTTAGTCACAGGTCGGTGAGGTTAAAAAAAAGCATTACGATTCCAGAGTGATACGGATGCCCTGGAGTAAAACCATAGGTGGTGATGGGAATTTAGGGCTTCCAAGACACAGTTTGACATTTTCAAAGAAACAGGAGCTCTCGTAGCAAAACTTGTTTGAAGTGTGGATATTGGAACTAGTAACTTATATTGTGAGAGCCATAGGGGACCAGAATATTAGGCAGTATTCTAACGCGTCTAACACTCTTGATCATGACAAACAACCATACAGAACGTGTAGGTAGGCTGTGCGTAGGGGACCTGTTTGAGTTTTTGAGTTGCTGCGGGAGGGGGATTAGTTGACATGTTCTCAGAGAAGTCCTTTCTGCCAGCGGTTGGAGCCGAGGTTCAAGTTCAACCCTGACCCTTCTCCTGCCTGGCATTGTGTGGCCGCCGTTTAGGGCTTATGAAGCGGCAGTAACCGGGAGAGCAAACTCTAAAGGCCCTCAAAGAGCCAAGGAGGGACAGCAGCAGGAGACTAATGCCACCGCACAGACCCGCGCCCTCCCCTCCGCCGCTGGCCAACCAGGCCACAGCACCACACACCATTACCCAGCATGCTTCTCTCTCTCCCCGGGATACCCAAAGGCCCTCGGCTACAGAGCAGAGGAGGGGGAGAGACAAGGGAGGCTGAGAGGGCAAAAAATGCTAATGAAAAGTGCTCCATCAACCAACTGTCCATTTCACTTAACCCCCCTTCCCCCGTTTCCCAAGATGCAAAGCAACCCTTCAGCATTGGCCCTTCCTCTTTAAAAAGTAAATCTGCCTGCAGCTGACTGCCCCTCAGTCTCTAGCTAAAGAACTCACTTCCAAATTCTCTGCATAAAACACAATCACCCCTCCACCTCCCCAAAGAAAAAGCATGTTGACAGTCGAGAATAAACTCAAGGACAAGGAGGCCCATTTCATTGTGCAGCCTGCAGATTGCTGCCCCTCTCTAGAGAAACGGTGAGTGCCGGGTCACTGGGGGTCAGTCTCCACACCTCCCGGCTGTGGAGAGGCACAGAAGACAGGAGTCAACAGTCAGCAGGATGAAAAATGGAGGGAGGGAGGGGTTGAAAAACAGGATAAGATGATGTATCTGCTTTGGGGTAAAAACTACAGCTACTCAGGACTGGTTGATGCTGCAACAGAAGCATGCAAGAGGGGCTGCCTGGGCTGATTATCTACAAGTCCTATTATTCAAAACAGAGTTCATTAAGCTTCTTGAGCACATTTTAATGGCAAAAAAGCTATTGATCAATCTGCTTACAGTGGCAAATTAGAAAGATTCTAAAGGATCTAGAGAATAATTCAATATGAAGAGCCTGGGAGGGGGAAGCTCACAACCCTGGGAGTGCCTGGAACTAGTGGGACAGAATCTACAATAACATGGTTAGCTCCTGGGAGTAGGGCTGTGGGGGTCATTCAATTTTGTCAGCTGGTGATTGTTAAGCAAATATTTGCCCATCTCAGGGTAATTGACTGTCAATTAACATAAACACGTTTAGCATCTCCTGGCGTCCACGCATAGCCTACATGCCACTGACACAGACTTTTGGATTTAGATGTTTTAAAAATGTAGCTTTTCCATTTAATATAGCCTACACCATCACAATAAATCCTTTAGTTATTTTTGACAGGTTTAAAGAAACATGATATGAAGGAGTTTATTTCAGAAGAACAGAATAGCACACAGTTGTCCTTATGTTAGGCCCCGATATGGTTATGCCTTACGGCTGTGGGCTACACTGGTTCATTTAGCAGACAAGATTTGCTTGGTATTTAATGGCATTTTTATTATGAAGAACACAGTTGAACAGCTGAATAAAATAGAAAGGATATCTTCTCCAAACGGGATAGGTTTAGATCTTTAATACATTCTAAGGCTGCATGTTGTGGTGACTGAAGATGATCAGAAAAAAGTTGCAGGAAAAGGCATGAGCTCTGATTTGTTTGTTGTGCAGGCTGTACACACTTCATCAGTCTCTCATTCACAATTTGACAAGCACTTGATAATTTTCTCACCAGGTCTTGAATTTCCCGGCGGCATTCCCTTGTGTGGCCGTTACGGGGGTGTTACACCCCCCCCCCAAAAAAAAATATCCACGACTTTTGAGGCTAAAGGGACTGAATATAACAATTATAATTAACTTCTCCCGGCTGCTATGTGCAGAATCACCTCACACTCACATGGCTCTCAGATATCTAGATATCTTCTTATTAGCCATTGCCTGTCACGTGATCAAGTCCTTCTCACAGGCATCTCAACTAAATAGTAGGCTACAAGTGAAGATCAACATGTTGGGGATGCAATTGCACGTCCTTATCAACTTTCAAGGCGTGTATTGAAGGTATTAGAACTGTCCACATTTAGCCTACTTTGTCAGCCAACTAGATGAGAAGGCCTAACAAACAGCAAAAGCCTGTCAATCTACATCCTCCATAGTGCAAAAGTTGACCTATTCTTGTGTGAGAAATAAATATGGCAGGCCTAGCCTATAGAAAGGTGATGGGATCCTCCTCTTTTTAATAGAGGCCATCAAAACAGTTCTCACACAAATGCATAGCCTATAGAAATGTTGTGCAACATTAACTCATGATGTGTTGATTTTATTTTCTAAAACATTTGCATTTATGTCAGAGTGATTAGAGGGACAATAGAGTGCGGAGTACCGGGCAGTTAGCAAGTTTGGTCGGCTACTAATGACCATCAGCAGCATCAGAGCTTGGAGACCTAGTTATCGTGACTAAACAGTCATCTGGAATTTGCCTGCATACGGTCACTGTAAAAGCCCTAAATGATAGTGGGGCTGTGTGTACATGTGTGCAGTTGCGATGCGCACATGTGCATCAACCACCCAATCAAAAAGGCACTTTTCTAGCCTCAGTGCCATTTCCATCATAGAACATGGGGCTCTTTCAACAGATACGCTCACAGTGTTATGATAGCACAGGTACAGTATGTGTACATGTGCAATAACAAAAACCTGTGTGTAGCCTTGGGAAAGAGAGTGTAAAAGTGTGTGTGTGTACAGGTTTGTGAACAAAAGTCTGTGCCCATGTCTCAGGAGACCAGGAAGTGCCAGGGAGAGTGACATTATCTCAGTGTCCTCTTGTCGACAAGAAGGGGGAGACCAGAACCAACAATCCTCCATGATGACCCTTACAGTAAATTTGTAGGCTCTTCCCCCATTTCAGTATGTAAGGGTTATCATGGAGGACTCTTGTTTCTGATCTGGTCTCCCCCTTCCTGTCGACAGGAGGACATTGAGATCCCGTGTCACGCTTCCTGGCACTTCCTGGTCCCCTGACAGCCAGCCCCTGGGCCGGAGAGGGCCCATCAATCAGGGGCAGGCTGCACTTTGATCACACTTCAAACCTGGGGCCGGCTGGGAGAGCTGGGGCCCAGTCCAGTGGAGCAGCCCTGGATTAACACCACCCGACTCCAACTTTGAAGTGCCACTCGGCAGCTCAGATGGCAAAGGATTGGAATTAATGTGGTGTGTGCCCAGCATGGCGGAGATCCCTCTGTGGGCTCACCATAAAAAATAAGCACACACACACACAAGGCTTTATTAAGGGCCGTGAGGGACACTCACTGCAGCGCTCATACAAGGAGCTCACACGGATCCCCGCAAATACAAAGTGAGGACATGCCTCGCTCCCCGAAGCGCGCAAACGCAAATGCCCCGATGATCTGTGCATGGTACAGATATCCATTGTCTAAGACAAAGATATGCCCATCTCCATCTTTGTCCAAATCTCAGAGGGTTGACAGACTTATCACGAGGCAGTAGACAACAGGCTGGTAAACACTCAAGTGAGTCAAATGCTTGAAGGATGATTGGAGGGTGAGTCAATGCTAAGTCAAAGGTGTGTTACATCCTCTAAAGCACTCAACCCCCTCAGGCCTGTCAGTGGCTCTGCTGTAGCTTGCTAAACTGAGGGTAGGGTAGTGTGGCTGGCCTGGCTCACTGTCAGAGCAGGAGAGTGCAAATGAGAGTGAGGAGTAATGAGAGTGTTCGAGTGTCAGGGTGGAGCTGGACATTTGACAGGAAGCATTTCAAAATTTGACATATAGGCCTAAGCATTGGGTGCGTAACCTTATTATGGCGTCCACCCACGGCGTAATTCATCTTAACAGAACATGCCACTTACCGAATTCCGATGCGCATCATGATTTTAGAATAATTGACCAAATGTTCTTGCTCAGCCAACAGCAAAATCACTAGCCTATTTCAATCTAATGTCACCCGTAGAATAGGTAAACTTTTCTATTGGTCAGCTTGTCATTCTGTGTGGAAAATAAAATAGCTTATTCCAAACAAACTCTGGGACAGATCCCAAATGTATACAACCAGTACATCAAAATAACTTTAAAAAGCATTGAGGCTGATGCAACAGATCAGAGCCTTAAAAACAGTGGTCACCAACCGGTCGATCACAATCTACCTTCAAGGCATTCCTAGTCGATCACCAAACATTTCTGTAGCAAAGCCAATGGACAAAAGACCACTCCATTAGAATGTGTGTTGCGCTGTTGGCGGTAGGTGTACTGGATTCAGAAGCCATGTGCACCAGGTAGGCAAATGTTCCCATTGTGATAGATTTCATTTGTCTGAAATGACAAACCCTGCCTACCCGGAGGACCAGGAGATCGCTGGCCAAATCGGAGGGCTCATATATCCCATTGACTACAGATTCCATGAACTAGCCACAGCAAAGTTTGAGAGTCTACTTGAGATTTCATAACTTTAAAAACCATGACCAGAGATTGCTGTGTTCAATGACAGTCTAAGAGCTGCTGTTTTTACGAGTGAGTTTATGTTTTTGATCTGTTGAGCTCTACATCCCTCCGCTGAGACTAATGCCTGGGAAAATGGTTTTTTGAATGGTCAAACTCTTTCTAGAGCACCGACCTTCTGACCTAAAAGATCACTGACATCATGATTTGACCTAGTTTCTCCTCCTCCCCCCGGGTTCCCAATTGTCTTGAAAGCACCATCAGTCCAGTAAAATAAAAAAGCAAATTTAAATTTATGCTCAGCTGTGCCTCAACCGCTACACCGAGTGATCCACTTTGTTACCAAAACTCGAGATTTGAAATATAATATGGTCTGAAGAACAATATTGGCAGGCATATAGCCAATATGCTGTGATAACGTATTAAGCCTTCTGCACAAATATTATCCCTACATAACTGTTTTTAATTAGGTTACTGTTACATTGTCAGGCACGTAAAAAAAAAGATTAAAAAAAAGAACATTTGAGCGGTAGATCTCGGGTTGCTTTTTGACCCTACGTGATCTTGACTCGGAAAATGTTGTGACTCTGGCTTAAAATGTTGCAAAAAAATACATCCCATTATAGCTGCACCGCAACGTGCATATGGCAGGCCGCAACGCGTGAATGTTCATTCCATAATGCAATTGGCGGGAAAACACAAGGCTTGGGCGGATTGTCAAACCGACCCTGTGCCATACCAGGATATTCGGTAGTACCGGCACTGAACATAAGGGGCGCTATTGTAATCCGGCGGTTAGCAATGCTAAAGAGCACATGTAAAATCAAAGAGAATAACTAAATGCTAATAAGCGCATTGGGAATAAGTATTTTCAGGGTAGACATCCCAGCGCATAAAGTTATACAAGTAACTCAAATGCTACTCTCGGTTTGCTGCGTGCACAAAACAAACAGAGCGTAAGCCTATTGATCCAGAGCATTTAGCACATTTTAGACAGTTAACTTAGTTAAGATACCTAGCTGGCAAATATTTATCTGTGAATCCCATACTGCAACTGCATTGAACAAAAATATAAAACACAACAATTTAAAAGATTTTACCGACTTAAAATTCATATCAGGAAATCAGTCAATTGAAATAATATTCATTAGGGCCTAATCTATGGATTTCCCATGACTGGGAACACCAATATGCATGTTGGTCACAGATAAAAAAAATTATAATAATAATAAATATATATATATAAAAAAGGTAGGGGCGTGGATCAGAAAACCAGTCAGTAGCTGGTGTGACCACCCTTTTCCTCATGCAGCACAACACATCTGTCGCATAAAGTTGATCAGGCTGTTGATTGTGGAATGTTGTACCAATCCTCTGTGCGAAGTTGCTGGATATTGGCAGGAACTGGAACACTGTCGTACACGTCGATCCAGAGCATCCTAAAAAGGATCAATGGGTTACATGTATGGTGAGTGTGCAGGCCATGGATGAAAGGACATTTTCAGCTTCAAGGAATTGTGTACAGATCCTTGTGACAGTGCCATTCATTATCATGCTGAAACATTCAATGGTGTTAGATGAATGGCACGACAATGGGCCTCAAGATCTCGTCACAGTATCTCTGTGCAAATGACCATTGATTAAACAATTGTGTTCCTTGTCTGTAGCTTATACCTGCCCTTACCATACCACCACGGGGCACTCTATTCACAACATTGATATCAGCAAACCCACCCACACAACGTAATCTGATCGTTACAGTTGAAACTGGGATTCATCCGTGAAGAGCAAACTTCTCCAGTGTGCCAGTGCCAATCGAAGGTGAGCATTTATCCACTGATGTTGGTTACAACGCAAAACGGCAGTCAGGTCAAGACCAGGATGAGGACAACGAGCATGCAGATGAGCTTCCTTGAGACAGTTTATGCAGAAATGATTCTGTTGTGCAAACCCAGTTTCATCAGCTGTCCGGGTGGCTGGTCTCAGACGATCCCACAGGTGAAGAAGCCCAATGTAAAGGTCCTGCTCTGGTGGTTGCAAGTGGCCTGCGGTTGTGAAGCCGGTTGGACGTACTGCCAAATTCTCTAAAATCGACATTGGAGGCAGCTTATGGTAGAGCAATGAACATTCAATTCTCTCGCAACAGCTCTGGTGGACATTCCTGCAGTCAGCATGCCAATTGCACACTTCCTCAAAACTTGAGACATCTGTGGCATTGTGTTCTGTGACAAAACTGCACATTTTAGGAGTGGCCTTTTATTGTCCCCAGCACAAGGTGCACTTGTCAAAATCGGTCACAGACATATTTAATAAATGTTATTGCAGGTGTAAAGAAATGCTTGTGTTCCTAGCTCCAACAGTGCAGTAGCATCTAACAATTCACAACAATACACACACACAAAAAACACACTAAAAGTAAAAGAATAGAATTAAGAATGTAATGATCATGCTGTTTAACTTCTTGACGCAACCCATCCCGTTATCGGGATAATTTTCATCAACAACCACTGAATTGCAGAGCGCCATATTAAAAAATATATATATATATTTATGAAATGACAAGGGCAACATAGCAAAACACAGCTTAGCTTTTTGTTAATCCACCTGTCGTGTCAGATTTTGAAAATATGCTTCACAGCAAAAGCAATCAAAGCATTTGTGTAAGTTTATCGATCACTAGACATAATATTATGAACACCTAGCATCAATGTAGCTTGGTCACGAAAATCATAAAAGCAATCAAATTAATCGCTTACCTTTGATGATCTTCGGATATTTTCACTCACGAGACTCCCAGTTACACAATAAATGTTCATTTTGTTCCATAAAGATGATTTTTATATCCAAAATACCTCCGTTTGTTTGGCGCGTTATGTTCAGAAATCCACAGGCTCGAGCGGTCACGACAACGCAGACACAAATTCCAAATAGTATCCGTAATGTCCACAGAAACATGTCAAACATTTTTTATAATCAATCCTCTGTTTTAATATATAGAATCGATAATATATCAGCCGGTACTGTCTCTTTTCCAGTAGGAGGGAGAGACAATGGCTGCCCCACGCAAGCAAAACTCATGCGAACACCCAGCTATCCACTACGCGATGTTATCTTACGCGATGTTATCTTTCTCACTCATTTTTCAAAATAAAAGCCTGAAACTATGTCTAAAGACTGTTGACACCCTGAGAAAGTGATAGGAAAAGGAATCTGGTTGACATCCCTTTAAATGGAGCGAAGGCAGGCTATGGAACATGGAGCTTTAAAAATAGAAGCCACTTCCTGGCAATATCAGTTCTGTTACACTCAGACAATATTTTGACAGTTTTGGAAACTTCAGACTGTTTTCTATCCTAATCTGTCAATTATATGCATATTCTATCATATGGAACCGAGAAATAGGCCGTTTAACTTTGGGAATGTTATTATTCCAAACATAAAAATAGTGCCCCCTAGCTGAAAGAGGTTAATCAGCTTCTTGATATGCCACACCTGTCCGGTCGCTAGCCTCCCACCTTGCCAACAGCCAGTGAAATTGCAGGGCGCCAAATTCAAAACAGAAATCTCATAATTAAAATTCCTCAACCATACAATTATTCTACACCATTTTAAAGATACACGTCTCGTTAATCCAACCACCGTGTCCGATTTCAAAAGGGCTTTTCGACGAAAGCAGAACATATTATGTTACTTCAGCAACTAGTCACAGAAAGCATTCAGCCATTTTCCAACCAGAGGTGTCACACAAAAAGCAGAAATATAGAACAAATTAATCACTAACCTTTGACAATCTTCATCAGATGACACTCCTAGGACTCAAATGTTACATGTATTGTGTATGTTTTGTTCGATCAAGTTCATATTTATATCCAAAAACCTCAGTTTACATTGGCGCCATGTTCAGAAATGCCTCCAAAAAATCTGGAGAAATTGTAGAGCCACATCAAATAACAGAAATACTCAAACTTTGATGAAAGATACATATTTTACATAGAATTAAAGAGAAACTTGTTCTTAACTTCTTCGATATAGGGGGCGCTCTTAATTTTTGGATAAAAAAAACGTTCCCGTTTTAAACAAGATATGTCACGAAAAGATGCTCGACTATGCATATAATTGACAGCTTCGGAAAGAAAACACTGACGTTTCCAAAACTGCAAAGATATTATCTGTGAGTGCCACAGAACTGATGCTACAGGCGAAACCAAGATGAAATTTCAAACAGGAAATGGCCCAGATTTTGAGGGCGCTGTGTTCCAATGTCTCTTTATATGGCTGTGAATGCGCCAGGAATGAGCCTACACTTTCTGTCGTTTCCCCAAGGTGTCTGCAGCATTGTGACGTATTTGTATGCATATCATTGGAAGATTGACCATAAGAGACTACATTTACCAGGTGCCCGCTTGGTGTCCTCCGTTGAAATTATTGCGTAATGTCCAGCTGCGTGCATTTTACCATTTGCTTCAGAGGAGAAAGTCAACTGCCACAAATGATTTATCATCGAATAGATACGTGAAAAACACCTTGAGGATTGATTCTAAACAACCTATTGCCATGTTTCTGTCGATATTATGGAGTTAATTTGGAAAAAAGTTTGACGTTGTAATGACTGAATTTTCCTTTTTTTTCTTAGCCAAACGTGATGAACAACACGGAGCGATTTCTCCTACACAAATAATCTTTTTGGAAAAACTGAACATTTGTATTCTAACTGAGAGTGTCCTCATTGAAAACATCCGAAGTTCTTCAAAGGTAAATTATTTTATTTGAATGCTTTTCTTGTTTTTGTGAAAATGTTGCCTGCTGAATGCTATGCTAGCTATCAATACTCTTACACAAATGCTTGTGTAGCTATGGTTCAAAAGCATATTTTGAAAATCTGAGATGACATTGTTGTTAACAAAAGGCTAAGCTTGTGAGTGAATATATTTCTTTCATTTCATTTGCGATTTTCATGAATAGTTAACGTTGTGTTATGCTAATGAGCTTGAGTCTATGATTACGCTCCCGGATACGGGATTGCTCGACGCAAGAAGTTAATGCAACCGCTGTGTCAGATTTCAAAAAAGCTTTACGGCAAAAGCACAATATTCAATAATCTGAGAGCAGCGTTCAGCCTCAAAAGCAAGCCATACACAGTTACCTGCCAAATTGTGGAGTCAACAAAAGTCATAAATAGCATTATAAATCTTCACTTACCTTTGCAGATCATCAGAATGCACTCCCAGGACTCCCACAAGAAATGTTTGTTTTGTTCGATTACGTACATATTTATGTCCAAATACCGCCGTTTTGTTCACTATTCCAAAGGCACAATGCACAAGCACAAAATCCAGATGAAAAGTCAAGAGTTCCATGTTCCATGTCCAGATGTTTACAATCAATCCTTAGGGTCTTTTTTATAATAAATCTTCAATAATATTCCAACCGGAAAATAGCGTATTCATTAGAGGAAAAAGAAGGCACGGCGCGCACAGTAAACAACTGATTGGCCACAGCCTAGTCCACTTGTTGAAACAGCTCTTATTCGACCCCCTTCCACAATAGAAGTCTAAAACAACTTTCTAAAGACTGTTGACATCTGCTGGAAGCATTGGGAAGTGCAATCTGGCCACAGACACAGCATATTGGATAGGCAAGCACTTAAATGAAACTTCAAACCTCAGATTTCCCACTTCCTGGTTGGATTTGTCTCAGGTTTTTGCCTGCCATATGAGTTCTGTTATACTCACAGAAATCATTCAAACAGTTTTATAAACTTGTGTTTGTGTTTTCAATCCAATACTACTAATAATATGCATATATTAGCATCTGGGACAGAGTAGCAGGCAGTTCTCTCTGGGCACGTTATTCATCCAAGCTACTCAATACTGCCCCCTGTCACCAAGAAGTTAACAGGGATGCTAACAAATATGCACACAATTGATGGAAATAAGCTTGTGCTTATGGAACATTTTAATCTCATCTCATTAAACATGGGACCAACACGTTACATTTTGTGTTTATATTTTTATATTTGTTTATATTATTTTTGGGGGGGAATTTTACCCCTTTTCTCCCCAATTTCGTGGTATCCAATTGTTGTAGTAGCTACTATCTTGTCTCATCGCTACAACTCCCGTACAGGCTCGGGAGAGACAAAGGTTTTAAGTCATGCGTCCTCCGATACACAACCCAACCAGCCGTACTGCTTCTTAACACAGCGCGCATCCAACCCGGAAGCCAGCCGCACCAATGTGTCGGAGGGTACACCGTACACCTGGCAACCTTGGTTAGCGCGCACTGCGCCCGGCCCGCCACAGAAGTCGCTGGTGCGCGATGAGACAAGGACATCCCTACCGACCAAGCCCTCCCTAATCCGGGCGACGCTAGGCCAATTGTGTGTCGCCCCACGGACCTCCCGGTCGCGGCCGGTGGTAATCTGCATTTTTGGACTCCAATTACATTGCAATCCACGAGGAAACTGCGCGGCAGGCTGGCCACCTGTTATGCAAGTGCAGCGACAAAAGGACCTTGTGGCTGCAAGGAGCCAAGGTGAGTTGCTAGCTAGCATTATTCTTATAAAAAAAAATCTTCACATAATCACTAGTTAAACTAGTAATATCAACCATGTGTAGTTAATTTATGTGCAACGCAAGACAAGCTAGTTAACAGGCACCGCATCACAGCCTACTTCAACTTTGCCAAACGGGTGATGATTTAACAAAAGTGCATTACCGAAAAAAAGCACAATCGTACCCAACCATAAACATCAATGCCTTTCTTAAAATCAATACACAGAAGTATATATATTTTTAAGCCTGCATAATTATTTAAAAGAAATGCATGTTAGCAGGCAATATTAACTAGGGAAATTGTGTCACTTCTCTTGCGTGTAATTTGGGCCGCCTGGCTCATTCCTAACCGTTTACTAATTATGACATTACATTGAAGGTTGTGCAATGTAACAGCAATATTTAGACTTAGGGTTGCCGCCCGTTCGATAAAATAAGGAACAGTTCCGTATTTCACTGAAAGAATAAACATTTTGTTTTCGAAATGATAGTTTCCGGATTTTACCATATTAATGACCAACGGCTTGTATTTCTGTGTTTATTAGATTATAATTAAGTTATGACTTGACATTTGATAGAGTAGTCTGAGCGGTGGTAGGCAGCAGCAGTTTCGTAAGCATTCATTCAAACACTTTCCTGCGTTTGCCAGCAGCTCTTAACATTGCTTGAAGTACAGCACTGTTTATGACTTCGAGCCCATCAACTCCCAAGATTAGGCTGGCAATATTAAAGTGCCTATAAGAACATCCAATAGTCAAAGGTATATGAAATACAAATGGTAGAGAGAGAGATATAGTCGACGCATCATAATTCCTATAATAACCACAATCTAAAACTCCTTAACTGGGTATATTGAGCCACCAGCTTTAATATGTTCTCATGTTCTGAGCAAGGAACTTAAACGTTAGCTTTTTTTACATGGCACATATTGCACTTTTACTTTCTTCTCCAACACTGTTTTTGCATTATTCAAACCAAATTGAAAATGTTTCATTATTTATTTGAGACTAAATAGATTATGTATTATATTAAGTTAAAATAAGTGTTCATTCAGTAGTTGTAATTGTCATTATTACAATATATATATAATAAATATATTATAAATATAATAATAAATATATAATAATAAATATATAAATAAATAATACATATAATAAATATAAAAATATAATAAATATATAATAAATATAAATATATAAATAGAAAAATTATATATAAAATATATATAGCCCGATTAACCTCTTGGGTAGGGGGCAGTATTTTCACATCCAGATGAAAAGCGTGCCCAAAGTAAACTGCCTGTTACTCAGGCCTAGAAGCTAAGATATCTACCAATTATATGCATTTGGATAGAAAACACTCTAAAGTCTCAAACTGTTAAAATGATATGGCAGGCGAAACGCCGAGGACAAACCATCCAAAAAACACAATTGTCAAAAGCGCACTGCACATGCCAGCAGTTTCGGTTGCTAATATGACTAATATTGGGACTTTGGCTACTAGACAATGACAAAAAGTTGATTTGAAAACCAGTAGAACATGAGAAATATGCTACTGGTTTCAATGGCCTATGGAAGTCTTTATTAAAAAATTGCCTCCACTTTTATAATAAGAGGATTTTGTCTCAGCTACTTTGAAGCAAGGTAAGAAATGCCTCATAACATTAAGTAAAATGTTAAGGTTTCACACAATTAAGTATACGTTTTCAAAAAGGCATTATGCTTTCAGCTCTCATTGCAAAGTGGTGTGATGCACTGAAGCCTGCCTACCGTTGCCTAAGCACTTGATTGGTGAATGGGAAGCGCGTTTCGGTTACCAGTTGAGAAATAAAAAGAGTTACCCTTTTTTAAAATAATGTAGATATAGAATTAGAATTATTGCGCTGATTGGGCTTATATAAAAATAAATCACATTTACACTCCAGCAGCAACAGGACCTGTAGCAGCACCTCACGCCGTCTGACCAGACTTTCAGCTCAAACTAGGCTCTTTATTTGCATGACGTGCACATGTGACAAATAAGACTCATAAGCACTAACGAAGATGCACGCCCCAATTAAATTATGGAAATTACTCGGGATAACGATTCCACGGGAGCCCAAACCAATCCAAATTAAGCATGCATTGGTCATCGATTGAAATGTTATGAATTACCGGTTCCACTAATGTTTTTTACTCATCGTCTCATTCCTGAAAATACCTCTCATTTTGTGACTGAAATGATGAGTCCTCTACTTCGGTTCAGTAGCTTAGACATTTTATGCATGTAACTGCATATGACTGTTAGATAACTAAGTGCACAGTGCTGGAGGCACAGCTGCTCTCGCCAGCGAGAACGAGGCCTGTTCTAATAAACCATTCATATAGCTTCATTCAGATGTTTGTAAAATGGCTTACGCAATGTCAAATCATGAACTTTATTAGTTGAGTGACAACCAATGTAATTTGCAGGGTCATCGTTACCAAATGTACTGTAGAATATAGTGTTTTATCTGAGTCGTGTAGTCTACTGGAGCAGACGCAACACAAACTGCTCACTGGGGGGTTTTCAATCATTCAGATTTTATTTTGGATTGTTCACCTTAAGAAATAGTTTAGGTAGTTTTGCTTTAAAAACAGTCCGTGTATTTGGTCATTTTTCATTGAACAGGGTAATTTCATGAAGGACAGCAATCATTTAGGCATAGGTGAGTGCAAGGGAAGTTCTCCGTAAAATTACAAACCATTCTGTTTTGAGACCAGTTAAAATCCAAAAGGTGCATTAAATGAAATTGGCTAAATACCATGCTAATACAGTTTACATGCACCTTAGCCAAATGTATTTAAACTCAGTTTCACAATTCCTGACATTTAATCCTAGTAAAAATCCTCCATCTTAGGTCAGTTAGGATCACCACTATTTTAAGAATGTGAAATGTCAGAATAATAAGAGAGAATTATTTATTTCAGCTTTTATTTATTTTCATCACATTCCCAGTGGGTCAGAAGTTTACATACACTCAATGAGTATTTGGTAGCATTGCCTTTGAATTGTTTAACTTGGGTCAAACGTTTTGGGTAGCCTTCCACAAGCTTCCCACAATAAGTTGGGTGAATTTTGGCCCATTCCTCCTGACAGAACTGGTGTAACGAAAGGCAGGTTTGTAGTTCTTTCCAGTTCTGCCATCAAATTTTCTATAGGTTTTCGAACAGTGGCTTCTTCCTTGCTGAGAGGCCTTTCAGGTTATGTCGATACAGGACTCGTTTTACTGTGGACATAGATACCTTTGTACCTGTTTCCTCCAGCATCTTCACAAGGTCCTTTGCTGTTGTTCTGGGATTGATTTGCACTTTTCACACCAAAGTACGTTCATCTCTAGGAGACAGAATGTGTCTCCTTCCTGAGCGGTATGACGGCTGCGTGGTCCCATGGTGTGGTCCCACTAATGTTTGTACAGATGAACATGGTACCGTCAGGCGTTTGGAAATTGATGCCAAGGATGAACCAGACTTGTGGTGGCCTACAATTGTTTTTTCCTGAGGTCTGGATTCCCTATGATGTCAAGCAAAGAGGCACAGAGCTTGAAGGTAGGCCTTGAAATACATCCACAGATACACCTCAAATTGACTGAAATTATGTCAATTAGCCTATCAGAAGCTTCTAAAGCCATGACATAATTTTCTGGAATTTTCCAAAACAGTTTAAAGGCACAGTCAACTTAGTGTATGTAATCTTGTGACCCACTGGAATTATGATAGTGAATTATAAGTGAAAACATCTGTCTGTAAACAATTGTTGGAAAAATTACTTGTGTCATGCACAAAGTAGATGTGGTTTTGGCAAGTCGGTTAGGACAAGTTTCTTGTTAAACTGTAGTGTGGTTGAAAAACAAGTTAATGACTCCAACCTAAGTGTATGTAAACTTCCGACTTCAACTGAATATAAATATTGACATAGTACTAGCTCAAAACATGTTTAATCTGCAAAGTTAATCAGTGGGTGATTTCAGATAAAAAGTAGGAGGGAAAAAGGCACAACAAAAGATGATAGTGAGATGGTAGATGCTCAGTCTGCCCTTTGGCTCAGGTCAGGTGCACACACACACAGTTTAGAGAAGTCATCCCAGCTCAGAGGCACAACTCTTAAGCTCCCATTAGCAGCAGATTTTACATATATAAATGGAAAATGTCCATGCAAAACATTTTGGGGCATCGAATAGTATAGCACTTTATTGGATCACTTCTTTCCCCTAATCAAACCAAAATCGCTTCAAAGTAAAACATATCGTTCCTGTAGTGTATCGCAGCCCATGTTTCTAGATGGGTATCGAATCGTTCATGAGAGATGCACATTCCCACAAATTAACCTAAAGACCGATAAGTATGACCACTCAAATGCATTTCCATCAATGAATAGGCTAAAAAGCATTATTTTGTAATAGGATTTTTTTCTCCTGGACAGCCATTTCTTTGGGGTCACTTGAAGTTTCACACCTGGACTACAGGGTCAGAGGTTGGCGTCCGGCATTCTGACTCACAGCAGAGGAACCCCAGGCTCTGCCATGAGCAAATCAGCAGCATAATATATGCCATTTAGCAGACACTTTTATCCAAAGCATATGTGACAAACTCATTCCACGGAGGGCCGAGTATCCAAAGTTTTTCGCTCCGCCCTTGTACTTCATTGATTAATTTAAAAGGTCACTAATTAGTAAGGAACTCCCCTCACCAGGTTGTCTAGGACTTAATTGAAAGGAAAAACAAAAAAAACAGCACACACAAAGCCCTCCATGGAATTAATTTGACACCCCTGATCCAAAGCGACTTACAGTCATGGGTGCATAGAACTGTCATAACATGTAACACAATACATATTTCCTGTCAACAATGGGCTAACCCCACCACAAGCCTTTGGGTCAGAGAGAAAAACACCCACACGCTTCACAAACATTTGCTGATTGTGTAAACAGGGCCTCTGTGGTGGGTTAACACAGCAGGTTGGCTGGAAGTGAGCACAAAGGGCCCAGAGCTCCTCGCTCCACAGGCCGGCAGATACCCCAGGTAGAGCCAGGGAAGCCCGGGGTCAAAGACCACTTCCCATTTAGAGAGCCCCCCCCCCCTCCTGGGGTTGGTCATCTGCCACATGACCAAACTACAGAGAAAACAGGACACGTGCTCAGTCAGTCACAAGCCTGATCCTCTCATCAACAGAAAAGTCTGAGGAGCATGGTAGGTGCATTTTAAGATAAAAAAATATATATAATATAGTCGCACCCAGTTCTCCCAATGACAATGTGTGGCCTAATCCATATCTGTGAAGGAGAGAAAGCCTGGCGTGATAAGCCCTGCCGCTGGGGCTGTATCTGGCGGCCCCAGAGCTCTAGCAGACCCAGAGAGGCCGAGGTATCAAGGCTGGCCTCTCTGAAGAGCCTCACACCAGACGCTTTCCATGCCAGTGCCGTTTACAGCTCCAGGAGGAGTTCAAGCAGGCAGTTAGACGAGGGGGTTGGGGGAGGGGAGGCCTATCTGTGTTGTGTGAAGGCTCTTATCTTCTCACTTACCTCCCCCCACTCTCCTCCAGGAGCCATCAACTGACAACACTCAACCCTCCCCTCCCACACGACACGCAGCAAAGCACACACCATAACACAGGAAGACGCCCTCACATCCTCAGGATGTGCCATGCATTCGTTCTGGAGAGCATAGAGAGACGTCAGTTGAATACCTGACCTTGAGAAGATAGATAAATAAGATGGATTCCTTGCCTGCATACCACCTATCTGGATGCATAATGAGTTTGTTGGAACTTGTGATGGGTCCCCCCAACTCGCACTTACTGCAGCAAGTTGTGAAGCCCCGGAGCAATGTTGCCACATTTAACATTATTGCCCCCTGTGCTACCTGGTTATGGTCTCCATTTGGCCCCTGAAAACAATGACTGGACTGTTTACATGTGAATTCTCTTCTACTGCTACTTTACCATACAACACATAAGGGCAATTCCACGCTATTGGACTTTTTCACCTACAATGGGTATTATTCTACACACTGGCTATTATTTTAATGCGCTCTGCCCCCAAATAAGACCACATTTGTTGGTCCCGACCAATTCTGAACTTCTCATAGGCATCGGTGTTTCACAAATTTGGACAGAGAGCAGTACAGCAGGTTTCAGTACAGTAAAGTAGAGTATAGTATTGTTCAGTTCATTATAGTGTACTCTATTCTATTTTTCTTTACTGTGATGTACTGTCAAAACTTGTGATAGTACCGGTAGTTACAAACCACAGTTGGCTATGAATTCCCATTGTGGCCAATTCAATTGCAGAAATTCCATTACAGATTTTCCGGGAAATTCCATTATCCATTTGGCAACGGAATTGTTTTTTAAAATTACTTAATAATTCATAAAGATTGATATCAGTAAAAACACTAACAAACTGATAGAAGTAACAACTTAGACGTACAAACTTTCATTATCCTCCCTCATGAGGGAAAGGAATTACAACATTACGTAAAGGAGGCAACATTTCTTAAACTTACAGAAGGCAGAAACATTTATCCAAAACTACAACTGCTGATATTATTTGGCAGGAGTATTTATGCGTCTCTAATAGCTTTTTAACAACTTTCTGGTAGATGTTGTCTAAGACCCATTTTCTAGCTGCTTGAACAGAAATCAAAGCCTTTACTTAATCCAAATTTGTAGGATGGAAAATTTGAAAAATGGATATGCCTTAATTTCTTATAATCTCTTATCTTTCATTTGACATGCTCCTATAAACTTCACATGTTGGTGCTCATGGGTCTTTTTACACGGAAATGACCATAGGCAAACCAGAGGCATACACACTTAGAAAATTGCTGATTCCCATCGATCAAGTAGGGGCGCTGGCTGATATTCATTGCAGTCAATGTCAGGGCCAGTTGTGACAGGTGGCTGGGCAGAACTTTCCTGGGCTGTGCTCACTGCCATGCAGACAGCAGAGCACCCTGGGTGTGGATCATTAAGCACAGGAGATGAGGCAGCACCAGAAGGCTCATTCCTAAACAACCACACGTTAAACCCCCCCCCCAGAACGGGAGTTTCCTGCTTTACGCCAACCACCTATGGTCTAATTTCCCACATTGTATACCAACACACACTCACACAGGGCCCATTAACATTTAGCCTGCTGGCCCTACAGAAGGGAAAAAAACTGTTTCTAACCAATGTGGTTGGAGGAGGCAGGAGGGAGAGAGGGAGCATTGGGCCAGAGAAAACAACACGAGGCACATGGGAGAACAGAGGTAGGATTAGAAGTGCAGCAACATGAGAACAGCAGCAGTAAGACAGGGGAAAAAGCAACAAGTGAGACAACGGAACAGTGAAGTGAGACAGGAACTAGGGAGGAGCAACAGGTGAAACTAAAAAAACACTAAAGTACAGCATAACTTACAGGGAAGATCATGTAGCCAACTAAAGACAAGGAAACATCGACTTAGACAAATCACAGAGAAACGCATGCTTGAGCGAATCATTTAGAACACTTTAAGGCCGTTCTGACTATAGACTCAAGCATGTACCCATCTATACCACCTTACACCCTCCTCCCTTAGCCCTAGTCCCACACACAAACAGCAAACCCCCTCTTCCAGTCTGAGGCGGTGGGGACATTCACACTGGTTAATGCACTCACCCCCACACACTCGACCCTCCTCCCTTTCATCTTGAGGGAGGAACAGCGCTGCACTCCTGCAAGAAAGATTTCCCACCCCGCTCTTACCTGCTCAATGTGTGATCTTGCGTCACACTATTGAGCGTGGCACGCAAACACACGGCTGCCAGGCACACTAAATACATATTAGTTAGGCTAAGTTGTTGCTGGCTTTCAAGGATTCCCCTAGACGAAATCTGATTCGGAGAAGCATATAAGTAACACACCTTCTACAATGTTCGATCTTCTCTACAAGTCAACAATAAGAGGAGCCCTTGAGAGAGCAGAGCAGCGAGGGTAGAGGCTGCCCCAGACTGGAGACAGAGAGAGGGAGCCATGGGGAGCAGCAACAATGGAGCTGGTTGAAACAAACCCCAGTGTACGTGACCCTCACCCCCCATCTCCTGATGTGAAACCATTTCATGCATGTACTGCTCCTCTCACTTGTCAATCACAGCTGGGGGAGGGGGAGCTGGCTCTTACAATATGCCTGGGCATGGTTGTTAAGAGAGACATGCAATCTGAAGGACTAAGAATGTGTGTATGAGTGCCTGTGTATTAATGAAGGATCCATATCCTTGAGGGATTACAGCAGGGTGTGCTTTGAGTTACCAACATAGCCGTGTGAGGGTTGCAGGTGTGGCACATTCAGAGGATGAGTCAGAGTGGGATGTGTTGGGAGGCTGGGTGGTGTGAAGCGCAGAGCTACGAGAGAACTCTGGATGGATTCAGCTGAGACTGTACGATAAAACACTGGGATGATGAAATGCTCATTATTGTTGTGTGGCTGACAAAAGAGCTGAGCAGGCCAGTGTTAAAAAAGGTAAAGCTTTGACCGCTGCAAACACTCATCTTTTTCAAGATGCAGATTTATGCTGGCTGCAACATGGCCAGCTGACCCATTCCTTATTGATAGCGCAGATCCCACAATCAACGCTCACTTCCTCCCAAAAACCCCAGGAGCTCCACTGAGGACCCCCCCCACACCCTCACATCAAAGCCCTTAATTCAACCCAGACTCCAGCAGCACGCTTTAAGTGACTGTTATCTCCGATTTATAATCCACACACTGCAAATCAGCGGATACCAGAGGGCACAGTCTAAACTTGGGGGATGTCACAAACTCTATAGATCTTTCACTCTAATCCATTTGCTTTTAGACAAGAGGCCTTGCTCACTCAGCTCCCCTCTCTAATAGGACTAAATCTTCCTTTCCAATCAGGCACAGGCCTAGGAAGAATAGATGCCCCCACCAAGTCAAGACAAGCTGCAGCAGCACCCAGACAGCAGCACCTCCACCCTCCAGAGGGAAGGCAAAGAAAGAGCCACCATCTGGGGTTTAGTCATGGTGATGCCAGGGCTGGAGCCGCTCCGCTCTGGTAGCTAGATGAATAAAAGGCTATTTAGCGCTGGCACACTGAACAGCCCAGTCCAAGTTGGGTGGGGAGAGACATGGGCCCTATAAAAACCTGTGGTGCGGAGAATGCAGACAGAATCCAGACATTAAAACATAATTCAACAATATTTAAAAATGTACTCAACTTAGTAGGGTCAGTCCACCTCAAAAAATACAATAATAAAAAAAAGGATTGACATCCACCATCAGATTGTTCTGAAATAGTTTGTTAGAATCCGATTAAGATTAATGCATCATTTTATTGAAATATCATTTGAGAAATTAAGGTAATGATTCCACCTATAAAAAGAATAATTGATAGGATTCATATAATACTCAAATATAGTACCTAACATTCGATTTGGACCAAAGTTTGTCAAAAGCCATCCACAGACCCAACACCAATCACATACACTGTATAAAACATTATGACAGACTGCCCAGGTGAATCCGGGTGGAAGCTATGATCTCTTAATGGTCACTTGTTAAATCCAATCCGTGTAGATCAGTGGACCAACCAATCAGTGAGCCAAGATCAGAGTCAAAATGCAAGCCAAGATCAACCACTCAAGATTATTTTTATTTTTTTATAAACATGACTTAAAAAGCAAGCCTATGCTAAATTAACCCATTAACCAGTACTGTAACAAATTAGGTTTGTGCAGTAGGCTATAGGCCCAATACATTATCACCGCATATTGGCTTTGTTTGAATTGCAATTCCTACCAATGCATTGTTGTTCGGACCATTTTAACAAAACTTGAGGTAGACTATACAGTGGGGCAAAAAAGTATTTAGTCAGCCACCAATTGTGCAAGTTCTCCCACTTAAAAAGACGAGGCCTGTAATTTATCATCATAGGTACACTTCAACTATGACAGACAAAATAAGAAAAAAAAAATCCAGAAAATCACATTGTAGGATTTTTAATTAATTAATTTGCAAATTATGGTGGAAAATAAGTATTTGGTCACCTACAATCAAGCAAGATTTCTGGCTCTCACAGACCTGTAACTTCTTCTTTAAGAGGCTCCTCTGTCCTCCACGTTACCTGTATTAATGGCACCTGTTTGAACTTGTTATCAGTATAAAAGACAGTCACACTCCAAACTCCACTATGGCCAAGACCAAAGAGCTGTCAAAGGACACCAGAAACAAAATTGGAGACCTGCACCAGGCTGGGAAGACTGAATCTGCAATAGGTAAGCAGCTTGGTTTGAAGAAATCAACTGTGGGAGCAATTATTAGAAAATGGAAGACATACAAGACCACTGATAATCTCCCTCGATTTGGGGCTCTACGCAAGATCTCACCCCGTGGTGAGCAAAAATCTCAGAACCACACGGGGGGACCTAGTGAATGACCTGCAGAGAGCTGGGACCAAAGTAATAAAGCTTACCATCAGTAACACACTATGCCGCCAGGGACTCAAATCCTGCAGTGCCAGACGTACTGGCTTAAGCAGAGGGACATATGTCCAGGCCCGTCGGAAGTTTGCTAGAGAGCATTTGGATGATCCAGAAGAAGATTGGGAGAATGTCATATGGTCAGATGAAACCAAAATATAACTTTTTGGTAAAAACTCAACTCGTCGTGTTTGGATGCAACTCAGCATTCTTTGTCCTACAAAGAACACCATACCTACTGTGAAGCATGGGGGTGGAAACATCATGCTTTGGAGCTGTTTTTCTGCAAAGGGACCAGGACAACTGATCCGTGTAAAGGAAAGAATTAATGGGGCCATGTATCGTGAGATTGAGTGAAAACCTCCTTCCATCAGCAAGGGCATTGAAGATGAAACGTGGCTGGGTCTTTCAGCATGACAATGATTCCAAACACACCACCCGGGCAACGAAGGAGTGGCTTCGTAAGAAGCATTTCAAGGTCCTGGAGTGGCCAAGCCAGTCTCCAGATCTCAACCCCATAGAAAATCTTTGGAGGGAGTTGAAAGTCCCCGTTGCCCAGCAACAGTCCCAAAACATCACTGCTCTGGAGGAGATCTGCATGGAGTACCAGTAACAGTGTGTGAAAATACCAGCAACAGTGTGTGAAACCTTGTCAAATGTTTTCTGTAAGTCTTCACCTCTGTCATTGCCAACAAATGGCATATAACAAAGTAGAGAAACTTTTGTTATTGACCAAATACTTATTTTCCACCATAAATTTGCAAATTAATTAATTAATTAAAAATCCTACAATGTAATTTTCTGGATTTTTTTTTCTCAGTTTGTCTGTCATAGTTGAAGTGTACCTATGATGAAAATTACAGGCCTCTCATCCTTTTAAGTGGGAAAACTTGCACAATTGGTGGCTGACTAAATACTTTTTTGCCCCACTGTATGACGACACAGGTAATAGATCAGTCATTGTATTAATGATTGAGGCACAGCAGAGTGAGCAACATTTCAATAATTTGCTTTCCATTTTACTGGGCTGATGGTGCCTGCATCTGATGGTCAGTCTCAGCAGAGGGAAGGCGCAGCAGATTGAGGGCCCACCTGGTTTCAAATGAGAACACTTTGCCTACCCGGCGTGCACCTACCGCCAATAGCATGAGACAAATAAATAAAAACAGGAGGGCAAGACTGTGTTCTTTACATTTTTGTTGATCAACTAGGAATGCCTTGGAAATCGACCAGTTGATCAAGATCGGGTGGTTGGTGACCACTGGTAAAGATGAAGGGGTGGTTAAAGCAGGTTTTAAAAAAAGGATGTTTAAGGCTTGAGACAATTGAGGGTGAATGGGCAAGACAAAAGATTTAAGTGCCTTTGAACGGGGTATGGTACTAGGTGCCAGGCGCACCGGTTTGTGTCAAGAACTGCAACGCTGCTGGGTTTTTCAGTTTCCCGTGTGTCTCAAGAATGGTCCACCACCCAAAGGACATCCATCCAACTTGACAACTGTGGGAAGCTTGACACCTTGTAGAGTCCATGCCCCGACGAATTGAGGCTTTTCTGGGCAACTCAATATTAGGAAGGTGTTGTAATGTTTTGCACACTGTGTATAGTATCAGCTATCTGTCTGACAAGTAGTATGGAGCTGTATGGAGCTGAGTAGTTTCTTCTTCCTATGTAATGTAATCCCAGAGATTTGTGATGTTCTTTTTTTTCCCCCTGTTCAGAGAAGTTAGTCATTGACTGCTTACAGGGTAAGGACCAGAATCTTGTTTCTCATGGCCAGTGTACATTATGTGCCTCCCTGACCCATGTCCTCCTCCCCCGACTGCTCAGTTTGGCCAGACGGCCAACTCTAGTAAGAGTCTTGGTGGTTCCAAACTTGTTCCTATTAAGAATGATGAGGCCACTGTGTTCTTGGGGACCTTCAATGCTGCAGATATTCTGTGGTTACCTTCTCCAGATCTGTGCCTCGACACAATCCTGTCTCGGAGCTCTACGGACAATTCCTTCCACCTCATGGCTTGGTTAATGCCCTGACATGCACTGTCAACTGTGGGACTTTATATAGACAGGTGTGTGTCTTTCCAAATCATGTCCAATCAATTGAATTTACCACAGATGGACTCCAATCAAGTTGTAGAAACATCAAGGATGATCAATGGAAACATTGAGCTCCGGTGCATCCTTTCAAGTCTCATAGCAAAGGGTTTGAATACTTGTGTAAACAAGGTATCTGTTTTTTATTATGAATAAAAAAAGCAAATGTCTATAAACCTGTTTTCACTTTGTCATTATGGGGTATTGTGTGTAGATCGCTGAGGTTATATATTTTTTTTGAGTCTCATAGCAAAGAGTCTAAATATTTATTTACATAGAGGTGTTTATTTTTATACATTTGCAAAAAAATCTAAAAACCTGTTTTTGCTTTGTCATTATGTGGTATCGTGTGTAGATTGATGAGGGAAGACAATGATTTCACCCATTTTAGAACAAGGCTGTAACGTAGCAAATTGTGGAAAAAGCTCAGGGGTCTGAATACTTTCCGAATGCACTGCATATTAGCATTTTCATGCATGTTCATGCATGTTGCATCAGCTAGGCTGGATGCTGTGCGAGAACGAAGGCTACCTGACAGGCTCACTTTTCCGTTGCAACCTGCTGAAAACAACCTTGCAGACGACCACCACAATATGTAAAATCCTCCAAAGTGGTAGCAAGAAAGCTGCACCGCTCTGTTAGAGCTCGGTGCTGATTCACAGATGTATTAGGTTACACTTAATGAAATATTAGAAAGACCCACTGAATTATTCAGAACATGAATAACCATGTGTGTCTTGGTAAAATACACTGGACTGTCTGCACTAGAGGTCGACCGATTAATCGGAATGGCCGATTAATTAGGGCCGATTTCAAGTTTTCATAACAATCGGAAATCGGTATTTTTGGGCGCAGATTTTTATTTTTTTACACCTTTATTTAATCTTTATTTAACTAGGCAAGTCAGTTAAGAACACATTCTTATATTCAATGACAGATTTTCACCTTGTCCGCTCGGGGGAATCAAATCTTGCAACCTTAACTAGTCCAACGCAATAACGACCTGCCCCTCTCTCATTGCACTCCACAAGGAGTTACGCGAATGCAGTAAGCCAAGGTAAATTGTTACCTAGCATTAAACTTATCTTGTAAAAAACAATCACTAGTTAACTACACATGGTTGATGATATTACTAGATATTATCTAGCGTGTCCTGTGTTGCATATAATCTGACTGAGTATACAAGTATCTGACTGAGCGGTGGTAGGCAGAAGCAGGCGCGTAAACATTCATTCAAACAGCACTTTCGTGCATTTTGCTAGCAGCTCTTCGTTGTGCGTCAAAGCATTGCGCTTTTTATGACTTCGAGCCTATCAACTCCCGAGATGCGGCTGGTGTGACCGAAGTGAAATGGCTGGCTAGTTAGCGCACGCTAATAGCGTTTCAAACTTCACTCGCTCTGAGTCTTGGGGTGGTTGTTTCCCTTGCTCTGCATCGGTAATGCTGCTTCGATGTGGTGGCTGTTGTCATTGTGTTGCTGGTTCGAGCCCAGAAAGAAGTGAAGAGAGGGACGGAAGCTATACTGTTACACTGGCAATACTAAGGTGCCTATAAGAACATCCAATAGTCAAAGGTATATAAAATGCAAATGGTTATAGAGAGAAATAGTCCTATAATAACTACAACCTAAAACTTCTTACCTGGGAATATTGAAGACTCATGTTAAAAGGAACCACCAGCTTTCATATGTTCTCATGTTCTGAGCAAGGAACTAAAACGTTAGCACATATTGCACTTTTACGTTCTTCTCCAACACTTTGGTTTTTGCATTATTTAAAACAAATTGAACATGTTTCATTATCTACTTGAGGCTAAATTGATTTTATTGATGTATTATATAAAGTTAAAATAAGTGTTAATTCTGTACTGTTGTAATTATTCTTATTACATCATTATTACAAATACCTTTTTCCCCCGTTTATTTATTATTTTTAAATATAAATATATATTTTTTATATTATTTTTAAAATCGTCCGATTAAATAGGTATCGGCTTTTTTGGACCTCCAATAAATCGGGATCGGCGTTGAAAAAATCATAATCGGTCGACCTCTAGTCTGCACTCTGGGGCCTCACTAGTAGGGTGGATGAGGATTCTCTTCACAAAATACTTATGATGTGGCTGTTTGAGAACTGTAGGTTCTCTGATTGATGTATTTCACAAAGATCAAAGACCTAATTAAGCAGAGTTTAATATCAAATAGTGAGTGATATCACTAAAGCGCTTATTTACCCACTGTGTGCAGTTGGTGGATAACCCAAAATATAGTGAGAAATGTTTTGATGTTCCAATTGCAGTATCAAATCGCAATTCATTTGGAATCTTGAGAGTCGCAATACATATTGTAACGGAATCTAAGTATCGTGATAATACCGTATCGTTAGGTCCCTGGGAATTCCCAGCCCTAATGGCGGCGGGAGTTTGTTTAAAAATAGGAATTAGAGTGCAGTGGTTGTGAAATGCTTTCAATGGCTTCAGAACAATAAACATGCAAAATGGTAAAAGAAAGGACCTAGAAAACTACATTCCTTGTTAATTTCAGTTTGTTGAGAACTGCCTGGTCAGGTCCTGTGGCTCTTCTCCACAGTAGGTTGGCTCCATAAGGAACGGAAAGAGCAGAAGGCCCCTGATCTTTTACAGACCAGGACCTATTTCAGTGTATCGTCTGTGCAGATAGCAGCAGTTGAAGCAGACAGATTTCAGTCTCGTCCGCCTTCAGCCTGGCTCTTAATCGATTCACCCTCTAAGCAAATTAGTACCTCGCTCTCATCCCTCTGCCTGTCTCAAGTTTAATAAACAGCCCCAGAAAGAGGCCAATTTCCCTGCTGCTCTCCAGATAACGTCAGACAGCTGATGAAGATGTATGGAATCAGACACGCTGAACCAAATACCAGCACAGTGACAAATACATCTCCAACAGGGCTTGGAATTGCCAGGAAACTCACAATACGATATTATGGTACTTAAGGATACTTATCATGATTCTTACAATTCAATGCATCTCAATTCGATACTGTGATCATTGCGACTTGATGTTAAACATCTTGCACGCCATATAAACTCAGCAACAAAAAAAAAGGAACGCCCCTTCAGGACCCCGTCTTTCAGTGATAATTCAAAAGAATCCAAATAACTTCAGATCTTTATTGTAATGGGTTTCAACACCGTTTCCCATGCTTGTTCAATGAACCATGAACAATTAAATGAAAGACACGTTAAGACACTAACAGCTTAAAGATGGTAGGCAATTAAGGTCACAGTTATGAAGACTTTGGCCACCAAAGAGGCCTTTCTACTGACGCTGGAAAAACATAAAAATAAAGATGCCCAGGGTCCCTGCTCATCTGCCTTAGGCATGCTGCAAGGAGGCATGAGGACTGCAGATGTGGCCAGGGAAATAAATTTCAATGTTTGTACTGTGAGACGCCTAAGACAGGGCTACAGGGAGACAGAGCGGACAGCTGATCATCCTCGCAGTGGCAGACCACATGTAACACCTGCACAGGATTGATACATCCAAACATCACACCTGCGGGACAGGTACAGGATGGCAACTACTCGAGTTACACCAGGAACGTAAAATCCCTCCATCAGTGCTCAGACTGTCCGCAATAGGCTGAGAGAGGTTTGACTGAGGGCTTGTAGGCCTGTTGTAAGGCAGGTCCTCACCCGACATCACCGGCAACAACGTCTCCGGTGGGCACAAACCCCGTCACTGGACCAGATAGGACTGGGGGGAAAAAAATGCTCTTCACTGACGAGTTGCGGTTTTGTCTCACCAGGGGTGATGTTCAGATTCGCTTTTATCGTAGAAGGAATGAGCATTGCACCGAGGCCTGTACTCTGGAGCAGGATTGATTTGGAGGTGGAGGGTCCGTCATGGTCTGGGGCGGTGTGTCACAGCATCATCGGACTGAGCTTGTGATCATTGCAGGCAATCTCACCGCTATGCCTTACATGGAAGACATCTTCCTCCCTCATGTCGTACCCTTCCTGCAGGCTCATCCTGACATGACCCTCCAGCATGACAATGCCACCAGCCATACTGCTTGTTCTATGCGTGATTTCCTGGAAGACAGGAATGTCAGTGTTCTGCCATGGCCAGCGAAGAGCCCGGATCTCAACCCCATTGAGCACGTCTGGGACCTGTTGGATCGGAGGGTGAGGGCTAGGGCCATTCCCCCAGAAATGTCCAGGAACTTGCAGGTGCCTTGGTGGAAGAGTGGGGTAACATCCCACAGCAAGAACTGGCAAATCTGGTGCTGTCCATGAGGAGATACACTGCAGTACTTAATGCAGCTGGTGGCCACACCAGATATTGACTGTTACTTTGGATTTTGACCCCCCCCCTTTGTTCAGGGCCACATTATTCCATTTGTTAGTCACACGTCTGTGGAACTTGTTCAGTTTGTGTCTCAGTTGTTGAATCTTATGTTCACACAAATATTTACACGTTAAGTTTGCTGAAAATAAATGCAGTTGACAGTGAGAGGACGTTTCTTTTTTTGTTGAGTTTGTGTCTGCTGTAGAGGGACAAGAGAGCCATGTGAAGAAGTTTTGATCAGTTATAAAAACAAAAGTGCTAAAAACAAAATTGGCTCCCTAATTAAAAAGATAGAACAAGCTAGGAATGAAAAATAATGCAGTTTTGGTCCAGGGACAGCAAACTAGCACAAAAACAGTGATATTTTCAGAACGATATATTGTCAAACATAATATCCCGATATGTAACTTTCTCCAGTAGAAGGATAGGCTCTGGCTGGCAGTACTGGAAGGCACATCCTGGAGGATCCAGGGGAGGCTCGGAGTCTCTGAGATTTCAGGGCTCATTTCACAGCCACACTGCCAGGAAATCAAGCGTGCCTCCACGGAGACAAAGGAGCAGGGGGACGGCCAGGTTGGCTGAGGCCTCTTCCCGCAGAGTCCCTCTCCCTTTGGCCAGGGGAGACTGGGAGCGACGGTGAAGTGTAACAGGGGAACAAAGTGCAAGGGGCCGTTTTGTGACCCTGCCAAGAAAAATCTCCATCATCACCCACCGGAACCGCAGCCCAGAAAGGAAGAGCCGCTCGACAACACCACCTTCCCACTGGATTTGTTAATGTCCAGTTGGTAGCGATTTCACAAGGTACAAAAGTTCTGCTCTGTGACATTCATAAAAGGGCTCCTGGTAAAAATCCACAGTGCATTCTTCCCACTGAACCATTCCCCCCATCCTGAGCTTTATGACCAAGAGACAAGCTATTTGACCCATGTAGAGCTAAGGCCCCTCCCTACCTTGTGGGAAAAGGCATTACATACATTCTTTAAGTCAATGCTTACAAGTTTGCCTCTCTAGCATGTTGATAATTTCCTCTGCAGAGATGACAGGTAACAAAATAGGCCTAAAACTGTTCTTTATACTCCCTCCACACAAGAAGCCCATTACTCATAAGGGCTAGTTCAAAAATATGCATTTTTAAAACAAACCATCAAGAGATCGACATGCAAATAGTTTTCCTCCACAGATAATGTGTTGCACTTATGTATTTTGGCAGAAAATAGCTTAATTCTCATCAAATGACAACTGAAATACAATGATATTTGGCTAGCAGCCACACAAGTAAATGAGCATGACCATCATATTGTTTATCATAGACAGAATGTAGCCAGCTACATTTCCCAATGTTTTGCTTGAAGTAAATCTTACATTTTACCTAGGCAACACTGAGAAAAAAAAGTACTGAAGAAAAGTAGCTACACAGTCAGAGCACTGTCTGCCTATTGAATGCCCATTTGTGAATTCTCATCCGAATACAGAACTGCAACTGGTGCGCAAAATGAGTGATGCCAAGCACAAATTACAATACGAAGCATTTTAGAGACTTGTGTTTACCGCTGCTTTCCTCCCAACTGCCAATTCTGACAGAAGAGGACAAAACCAGAACAGAAGAGTAACAAGAGCCAATGAATGTGTCAGGGACAGTTGGTTGAAGTGCTCAGTGGCCACAATGTTGACCAACCTGTGCATCCAGTGTTAGAGAATGTGGAAGACAGGACACCAGCCTCCCTGAGACATGCGTTGCTGTGTCCAAAATGCTGGACAGGCAGACTTATGAAATGATGACCTAGGTTTGACTCAAATCACCCAGCACTCCATACCAGAGGAAGGACGGACCATTCTGTCAGGGGAATGACAGCCACTTCCTGCCTCCCTCCACATCAACTCTTTAAAACGGAAAGACGCAAAACTCATCACAGGCTGTATTTATACTTGCTTCAACGGCAATAGCTCAGATACACGAAGACATGAAACAATCCCGAGGATCAATAGAACATCGCTCAGAGATGCACAAAAACTATAATATTCAAAATAGATTAATTTTTCCTTTAACTAACCTAACCTCAATGCTCACAGATGGTGGCACTTAGCTCTGTGCAGCACTAAGACTCAGACAGTACGAACACAGGAAATGAGTATCTTCTAAGATCTGTGGTGGTGGAGTTCAAAGAAACAGCCTGGTTGCATCTTCTATGTAAAGAATGTTATTCACGTTCTAGGATTTGGTAAGAAAAAGCATTTTAGTCACTGGCCGTAATTAATCAAACCCCAAACTAGGTGTTTAAACCGGAAACATTTAAGACAAGGAACATTTCGGTTGGACTACTCTTCAAGACAGAGACAATTGTGGACTGGACTCGTCAAGACTGCCATGTTACTGTAGGCCTACTTGCCTCCACGGTATCTCATGGTATGCAGCGTCAGGAAAAATAGAGTGCCCCCCCTGCCTTAACCTGTTGAAACTCTAGGGGCGCAATTTCATTTTTGGATGAAAAACGTTCCCGTTTTAAACAAGATATTTTGTCACAAAAAGATGCTCGACTATGCATATAATTGGTAGCTTTGGAAAGAAAACACTGACGTTTCCAGAACTACAAAGATATTTTCTGTGCGTGCCCTAGAACGTGAGCTTCAGGCAAAACCAAGATGAGACGGCATCCAGGAAATGAGCAGGATTTTTGAGGCTCTGTTTTCCATTGTCTCCTTATATGGCTGTGAATGCGAGAGGAGTAAGTCTGCCCTTTCTGTCGTTTCCCCAAGGTGTCTGCAGCATTGTGACGTATTTGTAGGCATATCATTGGAAGATTGACCATAAGAGACCACATTTACCAGGTGTCCGCCCGGTGTCCTGCTCCGAAATTGGTGCGCAAAAGTCAGCTGCAAGTATTTTTCCACAGAATTCAGAGAAGAATGCAGGCTTCCACGAACGATATATCAATGAAGAGATATGTGAAAAAACACCTTGAGGATTGATTCCAAACAACGTTTGCCATGTTTCGGTCGATATTATGGAGTTAATCCGGAAAAAGTTTGACGTTGTAGGTGACTGAATTTTCGGTTCGTTTCGGTAGCCAAATGTGATGTACAAAACGGAACGATTTCTCCTACACACAGACGCTTTCAGGAAAAACTGCGCATTTGGTATGTAACTGAGAGTCTCCTCATTGAAAACATCCGAAGCTCTTCAAAGGTAAATTATTTTATTTATTTGGTTATCTGGTTTTTGTGAAAATGTTGCGTGCTAAATGCTACTCAAAATGCTAAGCTAGCTTAGCATACTCTTACACAAATTAGTCAATTGCTATGGTTCAAAAGCATATTTTGAAAATCTGAGATGACAGTGTTGTTAAGAAAAGGCTAAGCTTGAGAGCAGGCGCATTATTTTCATTTTATTTGCGATTTTCAGAAATCGTTAATGTTGCGTTATGCTAATGAGCCTGAGGCTTTAGTCACGATCCCGGATCCGGGATGGGGAGTTTCAAGAGGTTTAACACAGACACCCAGGAGAAATCCAGGAGAAATCCCTCAGAGGAACCCCTCTCTCCACACGACCAGTGAGGGGGCTCTCTCAAACCTACTCTGAACTGTGGAGTCATTCCAAACAGGTTGAACATAGTTTGAACATCCAAGCTGTGTGGACACATATCCTCAAGGCTTCGCAGATATAGAGCATTATAAACTACAACTCACATCCCAGAGGTAGGCCTAAAGGCTAAAATGCCTTCAATTAAAATATTGTAATTAGATTTAGTCTGGGCAACCGTTGATTTAGGCTACATATGTATACATACTGGTGAATACAGGAAGAGCTTGAAGTGATCTCCCAGAGTGCTTTGGCTCTCCGTTCAGTCAAGTGAGACACAGGTTTAGTCTCATCTCAGTTGATCATTTACTCCGGTTTGGTCATACGATCACCCCATTTAGCTAGCTAATTTGTCCTATTTAGCTGGCTTGCTGTTGCCGGCTAATTTGTCCTGGGATACAAACGTTGAGTTGTTATTTTACCTGAAATGCACAAGGTCCTCTACTCCAACAATTAAGCCACACAAAAGTCACCCGAATCGTTTCTAGTAATCTCTCCTCCTTCCAGGCCCCTTCTACGGCGATTGGCATCAAACTTTCATAATAAGGTGTTTTACCACAACTGGCCGACCTCAGTTAATCTTTCAATCACCCACGTGGGGATAACGAATAATGAGATGGCACATGGGTATCTACTTCTATAAACCAATGAGGAGATGGGAGAGGCAGGACTTGCATCGCGTTCAGCTTCACAAATAGAACGGACTTTTGTTTTTGTGCCTGGCAACGCTGACACTTGTTGGCGCACGCAAGTAGTGTGGGTGCAATGATCGAATAACATGGATATGAACATTTATTTTGCAACGCGAGCGGATTGGTAAGCATGTAACTGTGCTGCAGGCACCAATTTTTTTAAATGACTTTTACTAACACCGGCCATATTCAACAGGTGTCGAGCATTCATCAACTCATAAGTTATTCAGCACATTGTCACTACTCTGAAATCGGAGTAGATAGCCAGAGCAAATTTACAAACACACCCTAAATCTGTCGTTGCATTACAATATCACAGAAAGCTTGATTCTTTATAGACAGCTAAACAAGAGATTCACATAATAAGGAATTCCCCTAAACCACAATTTCCCATTGTAAAAGAGCTTTTAGTTATACAGACTTAACAAAACATGCTGAAAAGCTGCAGCGTTGTTCAATGTACATGTAAGCAGGTCAAATACCTGACCTATGGTTTGCGATGCTCCCACACAGGGACATAAAGCCTGTGAGAAGAGCCCTGTCTTCAGGCTACTCGACATTGAAGAGAGGGAAATGTGGGGACCCGGTGTCCAAGTAGGCTACATGTAGCTATGTGTGTGGGAAAACATCACAGGTGAGACATTTAACTTATTATAAAACAGACTATACTAAACTCCACTCACTATTTGTATCTGTATAGTCAGTTTGTTTGTTTTGTTGGTCTTGGCTAGCTCGCAATCACTCACATGACTGCTAGCACCTTTGTGAAAAGGGGCATAAGAGAAGCCCTACAATATTACGTTTTTCTAACAAAGTTAAGCACATTCTGAGAATAACTGTTTCCTTCCACATGTTAAGCAAATGCACCAGATAGTGTTATCAACTAAATTATTGTTTCAAAGACAGCACAATACAATCTGTACTCTCTACAATGTCTTCCAGCAATTAAAAGTGACAAAGACAGATTAGAGTATGCACACTCCCCTTTATATAATCCCAGAAGTATTTATTAAATGGAGGTAAACAGATTTTCACCACTTTAAGTGGCAAGTAGATTGAATTGGCTATATCAATTAAATGAAGGGCTTTGACATTAATTCAGAAATATAAGTAATACTCTTAACTTTATTGCCCATAGCACAATAGACGTGTGACCTTGGACAACAAGGAGTGTGCCTAACTAAGACATCAAATGTATAAATTAAAGTGTCACAAATCGGTGGCTCGGTTTATGGTGCGCATTTGCGTAGGACAAATCTGCTATCAAAACCTCACCATCACAGATGTAGTTATTGATATGCGTCAATGATTTACACGATCCATCAAATAAGATGTTCTTCGAAATCAGCTACATTGGATGCAGGCAAGGCAGCACAAATGATATGTGCCTAGTGATGCGGTTAAAGATAGATAGTCTATCGCTCGCAGTGGCTGCAAGACGCGCACCGCGTAAGACCCAATTGTGCAAAGCGGAGTTCTACAGAATCGGGGCGTTTGTATCATAATATCACTCGCCGATTGCGGCAATATTGTGTTTTATATTCACATGCATTCATATATATCATGTTAACAGTTTTAACAGATAATATCAACTTTCCTACAAACTAAAGGTGATGCTTCCCTCCCTATCCCTCATCCAATAACAAAGCGATGCCTGCGTGTGATTTTCACTCCCGAGAGAGGTGGGGGTGGATGGGTAATGGGGGCTGTTGACCTTACAAATTTACTTCAAGTCCCATCATTTTTCGATGGATCAAATAATCTCCATTATTGCATACTAAATCAGCCAAGCAGTGATCATTATGGAGCAGCAAACGGCACCACTGTTGTAATTGCTAGAAACCGATAAAGTTTAATTATGTAACAGAAGTGTAAAACGTTAAATTATTCCCACATAGTAAAGTAACGCGCGAAATGACCAACTAATGAACGCCGACGCTCGACATGCATTTATGTTTGCTTCATAGAAAACAGGAATTTTGAACGACGGCTTCATCATTCTAACGTTAAAACATGAGATAATAAAACAATGGCAGAATGTCAAATGCTACCCAAGCCAGATGGCTTGCTAGACAATAAACTCGAAACTCTCGTCATGAACTTGACTATTTGATAAAAACATGGCAACAGTGGATCAAAAGCGAGTAAGATACAACCTGCGGTAACAGTACCCTTTATTCACGTGCATGTGATTTATTGCGTTGAGTATTCGCTAAAGAGAACAGTTATGGCTCTCGTCTTAGTAAATTACACGTTGCAAATAGATATAACTTCGAGCTATTTCACGGTGATACAATATACATTTGTTTTAATCTAGAACTTGGTTAACGTTTGGACATAGACGTGCGATTTACTATGGATGGCCATAAACACGAGCGAAACGTTCGATTTCACCAAATGAAAACAAATGGATCCCACCACATGGTTTTGTTTCGGCTGGCAAGAACTAAACGTTAGCTATTTAATGTTATTATCAAAATACAACCATTGGTGTCGCTAACGTTACATGGCTTTTATACAAAGTAACAGCATTACATACCATGAAATACAACGTTCACGTTTATTTCAACTGGGACTTAATAACGAGTTTTCAAACATTCTGACTTAGCTAGCTACTGTAGGCACTTGCTAACTAGCTAGTCAGTAACGTTAGCTAACTTGGCTAGCAACAGTAGGTAAACAGAGAAGTTCTGAATAGTAAGATGAGCTATAACGTTAACTGTTGGTACTTTTCAACTACCCTACAAACGCATTCTACGAGGCAAAAATTGTTAATTGTAATTGCAGTCAAAAATAGAAAAAAAGTCTCCCAAAATTGAAAATGTATTTTCCAGAACTTCTTTACCTCAATTTCAAAGTCTGGTAGGTTGAATGCAGTCCTGAACAGCGAACAGAAGTGGGCTATGGCGGGGACTTCCCACCAAGACTGGATCTCTTCCACAGAAATTGTACATCCCTGGGACATTTTCGGACCGAACATTTCTTTCTCACATTAGAAATAATTTCCTCAAGGTTTGTGTAAAACCTCCTTAATTGAAACTTCCTTCAAATAAATTACAAAAGTTGCTGTTGATGTTCCATCCAGTCAGTTGCCATTACAACCCGGTCCGGATAGTGCTAGCAAGTTACAATCTGTTTCAATCAGAATTTCACAAGAGCTGAACAGATGGGGTGGTGCTACCACCTCAGCGCAAGGAGGGGTGTTTTGTTACTTACGCAGCGTATTAAAATGTACAAAAATCCACCAAGCATTTATAATACCCATCAAAATATTTGTTTACTTGCAATTCTACTTAAATTAATGTATATTGGTGCTAGCATTTTATTATCTGGTTTATTTGTTTTGTTTATGCTATCTTCAGCAGACATCCACCACCACCTCGACGTGATAGACCAGTCCCTATTTAAAGGGTATGCTACTGATTTCAGAATGGTCTTTCAAAAGTACGGTATCTGCATAAAAATTGTGAGTGCTTCTTCTGTTGCGCGTTTTCAAGAGTTGAAGCAAAGTGGCAGGTGCATTTACATGGACTTACATTTATTTGATCATTGGACCGTATTTTGGATGTTGCTTTTCTTTTGTTTTGTCCT